>NW_021319434.1:148066-171550 GCF_001605985.2 Dendrobium catenatum
AAATAACATTCTAAACTTATTTTAATAACTATTTCACCATTTTCTCTCATTTTTCATTAACTAAATCTCATAATTGACCTAACTTTAAAATTTATTTTAAAGTATATTGATATTAAGGCACACTTGCTTCGTCATTAATAACCATAATAACTATAATTACTAACTAAAACTTAAAATGTAAATTTAAGAAAATTTTAAGCCAGAACAGTAGCTTCGTCATTTAATGTAATTTTTGTCTTACCTTTTTGCAAATTATTATGGGTTCATAGCACTTAAGCCATTACAGTTCGAATTTTTTTTTTTTTTAATTCCAAATTATAATAATGATAAACTAATATATTGTTTTATAAAAAAGATTAAAAAAATATTTCCCAACAATTACCTGCTGCCATTTGAAATCCAAAACATTAACATTGTGAAATCATATCGAATTAAGAATTTTGATATTAAAAAGTTAATTTAAAAAAGTTGTCTCAAACGAAAAAAATTGTTATATGAACTTAATGAAAATGAGTTGAAACTATCTTGGAGAGTTGGAGTATCCAAATTTTATTAGAAATGTAGGCGGCGATGGGACTAAAGACATGCGAAGCTCAATGATGTGGTAGTCGTGACGGGATCTCGATGATGCGCTAAGCTTTGACGAGGATATATGAAATTTAAATTATTACTTAGATTTTTAAATATTTTATGACTAAATAATGAAGATGTAATGTTAAATATGTTAATAAAAAAAAACTTTTTAGTTGTATGTATGTAAATCCCTCAAATGTTGATTAAAATTAAATTTTAATTTAAATTAAATTATCTAAAATTTGTTCAAATCAGTTTTAATCAAATTTAATATGAGAATTTTAGCAAAACTTTTTATATTTAATTTTCAGTTCTATGAATGTATAAAAATAAAATTTACACTAACGATTTTTAATGTAACAATTTACACATACGATTTTTACTTTAGGTTCATTCAAAAATATTTAAAAATAGCTAATATATTCAAATTGTTGCCTTGAAATTGTTACATTAAAATGATAACAATTTCGTTGAAATCTGGGTAGCCCGTCCAAGTGAGCTCGATCCTCACTGAAAACTTTGCCCAATCATATTGCGATATCGACGTAAATACTAGGAAAAAGACAGAAATACTAGGAAAAGACTGTTACACAGAAGCCATCAAGGAATACGCTACATCATTCAGCGCAATCACTGAACCAATAAAGAATACGCTGAAAGTATATGCGCATTCTTTGAATGCGCCATTCAATTAGGCGCATTCAAAGAATGCGCTACTCAATTGCGCGCATTTTGTGAATGCGCCGATGCCTTCAGCGCATTGGCTTGTTCTCAAATTTATTTCCAAACACGCTGCTATCGATAAAAGGTGGAAGAAACATGCTCCTTCTCAAAATTTGGCCTATAATATTCATTGCCTCTATTACCTACTACAACCTTCTTTATATAAGCCAACATGAGAATCTTCTAGAAACAAGTATAAAATTAGATATACTAATCTTAAGGAAGACTATCATTAAAATGCTCCCTCTCTCAACTCAAGCCTTAGATATGATCTCCTTATATAAAAAATAAGTAACTTTTGCTATAAATTAAAGCACTATCAAGCATGGAAAATTAATGTTGAGCTTGATTTTCTTATTGAGCTTTATATATATATATATTTTTTTTTTCTTGGATAAAACTGAGTATTAGAGTGACTTCATCAAGTGTGTATTTTTTGTCTGCATGAATTCCATAACTCACTTACGGAGTAGTTTTACATTTTTAGACATTTCAAACTAGAGTCTATGCAATTCATCTATCTAAGGTTTCATTTGGGACAACTTTCTTATTTCTTTTTTAAACATTATTTTTGTACAAAATTTATAACAACAACAATAACAAAATCAAGCCTTTGTCCCACTACGTGGGGTTGGCTACATGAATCCTTTTTCTCCATTGTGTTATGTTAAAAGTCAAATTCTTGTTTAAATATAATAAAGAAATATCATTTTTAATATTTTCTAACCAAATCTTTTTAGGAATACCTCTACCTTTCTTAACATAAGTCAAATATAATACCCCTACTTTTCTAACCGAGTCATCAGAAGGCCGTCATTTTATATAACCAAACCATCTAAGACGACTCTCTCTAATCTTATCTTCCACTGATGCTACTCTAACCTTTTATCATATATGCTCATTTCATATCCTATATCTAAGGCTAAAGTAACTCATCCACCCGAGCATCCTCATCTATGCAACACTTAACTTAGTATTATACTTCTCTTTTAATGGCCAACATTCGGTACCATAAAGCATTGCAGGTCTCACCACCATCTCATAGAATTTTCCCTTAAGTTTGAGGGGGACTTTTCTATCACACAACAAGCTATATGCATTCCTCCACATCAACCATCCAACTTGAATTTTGTCGATAATATCTCCATCTATTTCACCATCACTCTGAACAAAAGATCCAAGATATCTAAAACATGTACTCTTACTAATGACTTGATTGCCCACAGTTACAACCCCCTCACTAGGTCTATTACTACTAAAATTGCACTCCATATATTCAGTTTTAGATCTACCAAAGTAAAAATCTTTAGACTATAAGGTTGATCTATATAATTCAAGTTTACCTTCAACTCCATCTCGAGTCTTATCAACAAGAAGAATATCATCAGTAAAAAGCATACGCTAAGGTACATCCTCTTGTAAATTTCTAGTGAGAACATCCATGACTAAAGAAAAAAGATATGGGCATAAGGCTAATCCTTGAGGTAATCCAACCGAAGTAGGAAAATACTTGGTCAAACCACCTTGTGTTTGAACACAAGTAACAACTCATGCATACATATCTTTAATGATTTGAATATTAGCGTTATTAACTAATTTCTTTTGAAGAACTCTCCATAGCACTTTTCTTGGAGCTTTATTTGTATGCTTTCTCTAAATCAACAAATACCATATGTAGATCATCCTTATTCTCTCAATATTTCTCCATCAAACCTCTCAATAAATGTTTGGCTTTCATAGTAGACCTACCCAGCATGAATCCAAATTGATTTTGAGAAACATTAGTATCACGCCACAACCAAGGCTCCATAACTCGCTCCCATAGTTTTAAATTATGACACATTTACTTAATTCATCTATAATTCATACAATCTTATGAATCACCTTTATTCTTAAAAATAAGAATTAACACACATATTCTCCACTAATCTGACATCTTTTTAGTCTTCAAAATAATATTAAAAAGTTTAGTAAACTAAGAAGTTCCTTTAACTCCTAAGCATTTCCACATCTCTATCGAAATATCATCAGATCCAACAGATTTTCCACACTTTTTATTTTTAAAGCATCTCTAACTTCGGTTTTAATAATGCGACGATAAAAACAGAAAATTTTATTTTCATTTAGGGTGCTAAGATCACTAAAGTCAATCGTATTTTTACATTCTTCATTAAAAAGTTTAGCAAAATATCACATCCACCTTTGTTGAATATCATCTTCTAAGAAAAATACTTTTTGATTTTCATCTTCAATACATTTCACTTGATCTAAATCCTTATTACTCATATTTCTTTGTTTGGCTAACTTATACATATATCTTTTTCACTCTTTAGTATCTAATCTATTATATAAATCATTAACAACTAAGATCTTTGCATCACATATTGATTTCTTAGAAAGTAATACGAAAGCCGTCCCAAATGAAGCCTAACTTAGTCCGCCTCTTGCTTAACTAGTTAAACAAAAAATTATATTTACTTGCTTCGAGTTAAGCCACCAACATCTCAAATTTTTCGCTTAAAATTTGGTTGACTTTAAATAGAGAATCTATTGTTGACTTAAAAAGACAAAATTTGATAATATCTTACTAAACATATGAACTATTGAATCTAAGTAGAATAGATTAAGCCATTTTGTTATAAACTTCATAAGCACCATAGTTGATAATGATGAATTCAATCATACTTTGAATTATTGTATAATAAATTTATAAGTTTGTTGGGACGTGTTATCATATTCTTAGGAGTTAACAAGTTAAATTTAGATATATCTTCTATTTTATAAGAATTTCAAGTTATGGGATTTGCATAATCACATAGGTTCATTTGCATAATCAATAGGTTCATTTGCATAATCAAGTTATAAAAAAATATCGGACTTAAAAGTCAAATTTATTTCATTTAACTTATTAAATTTACAAATTTTGAAGAGATGCTTTCGATGCTTTCCTTTCATAGAAAATCTTTTAAGTCAACTCCACTTTAATTTTGATGTATATCCTTTCTTACATATGTTTTAGGGTCAACTTATTCTTTGATGATATAAAATCTTTCCTATGTGGATTTGAGCTTATTGTGAATAGATTGAAGTATATAAAACATCTATCTAAGGCTTATCAAAATAGGGTCTTTACAATGCATCTATCTAAAGTTTTTTTTGGGACAACTTTTTTGCTGCTTTCTAAAACAGCTTTCTAGTATGAAAAAATTTAATTTACGAAATTTTTATACTAAAAAGCTATTTTAGATAGCAACAAGAAAGTTGACCCAAATGAGCCTACAACTTTCTTGCTGCTTTCTAAAATAGTATTTTTGTACAAAAATATATAGTTCAAGAAACTTTTATATTAAAAATATGTTTTAGAAGGCGATAAGAAAGCTATCACAAATGAAGCTTTACTTAGGCTTTGTTTGAGACGGCTTTCTTACTGCTTCTTAAAATAACTTTTTTTGTACAAAAATTATAATTTTTATAATAAAATATTGCTTTAAGAAGCAGTAAGAAAGCCGTCCCAAATGAGGACTTAGTCAGCCTCTTGTTTAACTAGTTAACCAAGCCTTCAAAAATTATGTTTTTTCGTTAGATCTAACCACCAACATGAACATCTCAATTTTCTTAGCTTAAAATTTGGTTGGCTTTAATTAGAGAATCTAGTGTTGACTTAAAGGTCCAAATTTGATAATATCTTACTAGCATATGAACTATTGAATCTAAGTAGAATAGATTAAACCATTTCCTTATAAACTTCATAAGAACCATAGTTTATAATGATGAATTCAATCATATACTCTGAATTGTTTATTTAATCAAGCAATAATTTCATTTTTAATAGTGTGTTTTTTCTTGGTGTATTGAGTTGTTATTTCTTATATAATATAATAAATTCATAAGTTTGTTGGGATGAGTTTTCATATTCTTAGGATAGAGTTTCACAAATTAAATTAGATATATCTTATATTTTATAATAATTTCATGCAATGGGATTTGCATAATCACATAGGTTTCTTTGCACATATAAAAAAAGGTAGAACTTAAAAGTCAAATTTCTTTCATTTAATTTATTGAATTTACAATTTGTGAAGAGATACTTTCCTTTCATAGAAAATCTTTTTAAGTCAACTACGCTCTAATTTTGATGTATATCCTTTCTTACATATGTTTGTAGGGTCAACTTATTCTTTAATGATATAAAGTCTTTCTCATGTGGATTGAAGTATATAAATATCAAAATAACCTCATGATTCTCAAGTTAGAATAAAGATCATTGGGTGATGATGACTAATAATTCTAACATAGGTCCATCATAATCGATGAAACTCATTGCAAATATTTTATAGAGATTGTTCAAAAAAGATAAAGAAGATATATAAGATTTATTTATTTATTATGGATCTAGATTTCCTAGGATCTCAAGTCTTAATAGTTAATTATGTTATTGGTATGATATTAAAAAGTATTCTTAATTAAAGATGTCTGCTCATTTTCTTTTCAATAAAGAAACAAAATTCATTTCAAACTAAAGATTTGGATATCAAAATCCCTAAGGCAACTAGATATAGGTTCAACTCATCGGTGGGATTTTATATAGGATTCTAAATGAAAGGACATAATGACATAATGATGGTAAATGAACTATTATCTTTCTACAAAAGCTCAAGAGTTGAGGAAAAGAAATAAGCTTGACACAAGAACTCTCGATAAGAAGATGGGTCATATAATTCTATAATATGGGTGATTGAGTGAGTCACTAATAAGGATAATACTGATTAAGGGATTATTGGACTTATACTTCAGAACATACTGCTCAGAGCCTCAAACAAGTTCATCATATTTTCATGCTTAATTTTATTTGAAAATATAATGAGATCATAATGTTTAGTTGTGCAATGATGATGCTCGTAGAGAAAGAAATTATAAATGATGTGTGAAGTGAGATCTCTTGACTAAAAAAAATACAAATTATAATGCTCTTTAAACCTTGAGATATGCTTATTATGGGACTTTACAACCTTAACTCCAAAGGGTTAAGAGTATCAACAATTAGACTTATAACATATTTGGGCTAGTAATTCCACTAACTCAGCTAAGAATATTTTTAGATGCATTGGTATTAGGTTTGTACGATATGATAATAATGACACTGCATATCGACCATTTATCCAACATGTATATGAGAAACATGATTGTAATGATTTTATTTAGTTATTTGTCAAAATTGAATCCTAAATATTTGCAAACTCATAAGGTTAGGATATTATGTGGATCAATTAGGCTCTATTGATAGGCCACACATATATATCCAAAAAGACAAGTTGAATTCTTCTTAGTCACCATATTTGACCTATGGCCTTTAGAAATGTCAAGTTGCTATGTTGATGCATAGGCAAGCCATATTCAATCAATTTTGATCATGAAATTGGTCATTACTTTTATCTCTTACAAATTGGGTTAATATATTGAAATATGTTTTAAATAAAAGATGCTAATTGAATATTCCATTTATATACAACATTTGGGATTTTGATGAGTATGTTTACTTTTCCAAGTATCAACATAACAACTTTTAACATCATAAAACATTGTCATATAAATGCCTACTTGTCATCACAACCTGGTATTATGAAATCATTTGATATAAAACAACAATAAAACGTAGAGGAAAGTAATAAAGTTATTTTTAGGAAGCATTGAAGTGAGATTATGTACTATGGTGAAAAGGTACACAGAAACAATTATTACTTTGTAAATAAGGGCAACTTCTTTGATTTTTTAATACAATGCTCATTTTAAAGATTACAAAAAAAATCCCAAAGTGCTTATGCATTGAAGTTAATGATATATTGTAAATCCTAAAAGAAAAATAGATAAATTAAAAAATGGGTGAGTACTTGTGCAATTGTGTATATATGTGTACATAGTAGGCTAATTATAATATTACTAACTATATAGTTCTCTAATCCATAAAAATCAATTTTAGATTTTTGAGATTTGGCAAGTGAAATGATTATAACTCAGAGATATGTAGAAAAATTTTCTAGACAACTCCATAAAATTTCCCATTTCAACTATTATATGTACCTAACTTTCACAACTCAAATTTTGATTTATGAAATTTAATAAGGTTAGAAATGTAAAGATATTTTTATTATTTTAAATGATTCGAAACCTTGCATTATATAAAGTTTAGATTTAAATTAATGAACTCAATCTAATGAAAGCTTTCAAAAGAAAAAGTATCTTAATGATTTTATAATCATTTAAACAACCTAAAATCATCACCAAGCTCCCCACATAAAATGATTTTAATCAAAACAATAGTTTACCTTTTGAATCGACACCAATGTGGTTTGTAGAAAAGAGATGGGGATGGCCATTTCTAAGGTAAAGAGATCAACCAAATTGATAGATTTATTGGTGGTGCGTGAATGACATCGAAGAAAAGGCCAACTAATAAGCCGAAGGTGCACGTGAGATGGTGAATTAGTATAGTCGTAGTGGCACTAGGGCCAAATTATCAAGCATGTATAATGTCACGCACCAGCATCAAAATTTAAAAGAATTTTATCATTCTTTCTAACTAGTTAATTATATTTAACAAGAGCTTACAAATTCAGATAAAACAACAGAAGGTAATGCATTTTTATTTATTAATATGTGTCCTTATTACAAGCCCAAAATGTTATGTATATAATAGCCATGATTCAAAAGGACCAGTCAATTTATATACGTACATCATGACTATAAAATAAACTAAAAGTGTAAAAAAAGAATTACACATGCTGTCTAAAGCCTATATCACAGGGTCTTTCCCTTACCTATAAATATGTAAAAAATGCATAATGAGTAGATAGACCAACAACTGTAATAACCCAAAAGTGTTAAATGATTTATTGAAAAATATAAAAATATGAACTAGAGAACTATGGTGCTAGATATTTTTAATTATAAATATCTCTTCCTCACCAACCACCTCCCTCACTTAGTTTTATGGTCAGAAAAAAATTGAAGGAGAGAGAAATGTCTATAGTTCATATTTATCTTTTATTCTTGTTATGGATTTTATTTTATTCGTTGTATGTGACTAACCTCTTACTCATGTTTTCAATAATTTTGTTTTCTATGGATTTTATCACTTTTAAATCTACCAAAAATGTATTATCTCCTGATCCCATAAGCTTTCACCGTTTAACTTTTAATATGTTATAAATTTGATCATCTTGAACTATTTGATATGATTTTATTACCTTTTCACCTGATAAATTTGTGTATTTAAATTTTTATGTGAATGAGTGGAGAAAAAGTATACTGAAAATCGAATGTACTAATATGAGTGATATATACTGAAAGATACTATTTGCACTATTAAAATGATTTACTGATTGCTATCAGATATATGATATGATAACCTTATATGATACTCTACTAATTTATGTAATTCACTAATGGGAGTCATAAGGAGCTAGAGATTGATTGAGAGTTATAAGAAGTCCAGACGACTGATTCATGTGATTTAATGAGTTATAAGGAGTATATTAATTGAGAGTTATAAGAGATGACTGATTGGGAGTTATACGTGAAAGAGCAAGATACTCTCACATGAATATTCGATATAACACTAATTCATTGATATAATTGATTTCACGTGATACCTATAAACTCAAGATACCCTCATCTTAATGTCAAATATCAATATTGATACTGAAATTAATATTGTTATTGATATTGATTACTATTATTGATATTGACACTGATTACTGAATTTTTGATATTGATATTAATTACTAATACTAATATTGTTATTGATATAGCTCTATTACTGATACAAAATATTGCTAGTGATATTGTGATTGTAACTGATAGATTGATGTGAGATGAATGGATGATAAGATTAAATGAAATTGATTGAGTGATAAATCTTGATTGACTAACTAATTGATTAAAGTTTATGATGGAAGAATGAAACAAAATTAACTAAGATATGATATGTTATAGATTAATAATTGATATATATATATATATTATCATGGAAGAATAAAATAGAATTGACTGAGATATGATATATTATAGACCTATTATTGATATAGATAATAAGTGCAGATACATTGATACATACATTTTTTTATATGATTTATAGCATACTGTTCTATTTTACCTTGCATTGATTTCAGTTGTAAGATTTTGATTACTTACTAGGTTATGTGCTTATTACGTACTTTTACATGTTTTCAAGAAAATGTAAGGATAATATGATATGAGGCTTCATATAGCATGCATAGTTCTTTTCGCTATTCATAAGAAATTGGTAAGGTCTAGTTAAATATTTAAAATGAAAGATAAATGCAATTATTCTAATGTAGATCTTGGGACATGTAAATAAGTGGTAAAAATAAATTATGTAGTATTTAACTATCTTAAATATTAATAAAAATATTTTTTTTAGTTGATGTTGTGCAGAAATTTCTCAAAAAAAAAAGAGAAAAAATCATAAATGTTAAATATGCATCATAGCACTCCAATTACCATCACCGTAGCATCCATAGTGCATGGCACCATATCAGGAAATTACAATGTCAGAGACTAAAAAAGATGACAATTAATTCAGCACCCCAGCGGAACCAAGGTCAGCACTGCGATGCTTCTTAATGCCACAATGTTAGAAATTAGCACTGCAACAGTTGAGTCTCAGGAATTAGAGTGCCGAAGCGCTGAATCGAACAAAGCCATAGTGCCAGATTACACATTCAATGTCGCAGTGCTCAACTTTTTAGCGCCACAATGGAGAAATTGATGAACGATGGAGCCGCGCCAAATCAACTAAGCTATGCATCAGTTCATCTATTAGATTCTCCGGATTAGCCTAATGCTACAGCTAAGCAAGCCCAGTAGCGTCAAGGCAATAATTCATTCTATAATGTTGTGGAACCACCATGTCATGCCGTGTGATGCGTGAATCCATTTTTGTATAAGTATAAATAGTTTTTCAATTCATTTGAGTGAGAGTTTTGTCAAAATTCTATGGGTTTGTAATATTTAGTGAGTATTGTGTGCTTAAGTATAGTTCCTCCTTAGAGTTAAGTCTAAGGGAGGCCGAAAAGAGAAAATATATACTTCATTTAGGAGATAGTCAGTCTATCTATTGTAAGCAATTAGGAATTTAGAGGAGAAAAGAGTGCGAAGAGTGCATTATACTATCCGGGTGATATCTGATTTCACTTTTACTCTTGTACTTTCTCTTATATATGCAAGTGATAAAATCTAGTTTACTTTCCTTTATTTCATGGTTGGCTAATTTTATAGTTTTGGGCTGATAATGTGAATCTTTTACAAGTACTAATGTAAACTCTTATGCTTTGAATGAATAATAAATAGTTTTAATAATTCTCGTTCTTAATTTAATGTATATAATGTCCATATATAGTTAAAATTCTGTATGATATATTATCTCGACGGAGGAATATTGGAATAATTAGGAGTGTTGGAATGAAACTCTTGCATGCCTAAATATAGGCTGTTTAGAGTTCTGAGTTCTATAGAGATATAATAATTGTAGGAATGCCATAAACCTCCTTTTCTATCCCTACAAGCTTGACAGAAATTTAAGAATGCATATGCTCTGATCCACATCAAATATAAAAAAGAGTTTACTTAGAAAAACTTAATTAATTCATAATCATTAATTTAAAATATTTATTCATCTGGTATCTTATCTTTTCTTTTGCATTCTCCAATAGAGACAGGATCTCAACCCTTATTTTTGGATGTCATTTGAGCAATATATATCGCACATCATTTTTTTCGGTTTGTGCGACATCGCCTCGGATGACCCCAATTGAATAGGTTGACAATGACTTTTGAGTGTTGATGATGTTCTAGGTGCAATGGCGAAAACAGTTTGGAGATCGGACGCTATTTGGGCGATATCGCGTGCCAATTTTGAGTGTCAGTCATCCTTTTGGATCAATCATGTTCGATTTGACTGCGAGGGATCCCCTCTTAGGTGAACTAGACATCCTGATTGTAACGACCAAGTCCGTTTGGCAATCGGAGGTCGTTTGAACCTTCAAGTGATGCGTCGCATCGACGCACGCATTGTTTGGATCGCCGATTTTACCCTTTTTGCACGTGGTTTGATGTTTAGGGTTCAACAAATGATATATTGTATAATTTAACAAATATACTCATAAGTTTGATTAATTATATTTTGCATGTTTAATGTGTGAATTTCATTTCAGAATGATTTCAACAAAATTTCTAAAAACATTTGTGCACACTGATTTCAGCACCTCCACCCCCCTCTTATGCCTAGACTCCTCACACCTTACCTATTATAGGGCATTATATTAGTGCTTAAGAAGATAATTAAATAATTCTTAGGTAATCTTAGTTTTTTAGGTCTCATCATTTTAATATTCCATATCTTTATGATATATATGAACTTTACTAACACATTGCTTCAATCAAACATACAGAAGAAAAATACAAAAAGTATACTAACTGCCTCTCTTAGAATAGAAACTGAAACTTGGAGGCATTCATCAGTATACATTTCAGTAAAACCATTTGGATCAACTGACACTTCAAATGTTTACAGAAAGCAAAGCTACCTGCCTGTGTAACTGAACAAGACTAAAGTTTACCAGTACTGTTCTGCAATTGTTGATGAAGATATACCATGAGAGGATGTGAATGTGGCAGTACTATCTCCTCCTAAATATCTTTTAAGCCTTTCTAAGTCATCTGCAACATCAATCAGTGTTGGCCTCACGGAAGGGTTCTCTTCTGTGCAAAGAAGCCCTAATTCAATCATCTCTATGATTGCAACTTCCCACATGTTTCTTATTTCTTGGCTCTGATTCTGTAGCTGTTGCATTACAGATGAGTTGATAATCTTTTCTGGCTGATTAGCAAAATGATTTCTAACCCATTTCGGCAGGATTAAGCCTTCTGTGAACATTTCATCAGTAGGTCTCTTCCTTGTGACCATTTCAAGCACAAGTACACCAAAGCTGTAGACATCTCCCTTTGCTGATGCACTTCTACCATATCCATACTCTTGATATGTTCCATGCAAACATATTTTTCAAAGTGAGATTCATAAATATCTGACTGCTTCTTCCTAGCATATAACATCAATCATCAACCATCTTTTTATGCATATTTAGCTTGTGGTCTCTTAGATTGTGTTGGCTTTATTATTATTTTTTGGATTGTTATTATAGAATATAAAATCAACTTTGTTATAATTAAGATCCCAAAAGTTAACCATAATTATCTTTTTTTTTTGTTATTTTCATTCCTGAGCTTCTCTGATATAGTTCAACATTTTATATGTTGGTGCAAAATCTTTAACATTGATTTCAACTTCTATTTCTGGCCCTATTATTATGTGTGGATGCCAAATGCCGTCCGGAGGCCAACCGGAATGCGCCACGCCACTTCTTCGCTCGGTATCGTTTATGTGGCGCATTTTGATTGGTCTCCGGATGACGTTCTGTATCTGATCTCGGCATAGAATAATTTCTCTTATTTCTGAGAGAACAAGGTGGCTTTGCCTTCTAGCACCATACCCGACGTCAAGGTGTTTTGTTTCTTGCTTTTATGAAAAAAAGTTACCTTGTTTATTCATTCCTAAACTTTATTCACACTAAAATATCAATGTTGCAAGGGCAAGCAAACCGGATTGACTTTGATGATGTAGCTTGATATCAGAGAATATTTAAAGAATAAATGTCTGAGCTAAATATTTTATGAAAAGCTATATGAAATGCTGAGTTTTGGCAGCAGGAAGAGATGAGGAAAAACTTATCTAGTTAACAGATTATGCCGATTTATCTTTGCATATCTGTTAACTAATTGTAGCAGGTTTTACAAATTGAAGAAAGTTTTCATTAAAAAAAATGCAAAGAATCTTCAATTTTCCTGTTTCATTTTCTACTTTTTTCATACAGAAATTGTCATGTTTATCAGAAAGAAGTCAACATATTAATTGTAAAGATAAAGTCTTACCAGGAGCGACATACCCAATTGATCCACAGAGCAGGTTTGCGGTTGAATTTGTTGTGTTCTCACAAACTGGATTCCCCTCTGCAACGGTCATGACTAGTCTAGAGATTCCAAAATCTGATACAAGAGCAGTCATGTCCTCATTGAGAAGAATATTACTTGGCTTCAAATCGCAGTGAATAACCTGAACTGGAGAATGATGGTGTAAATATGCCATACCCGCAGCAACATCACTGCAGATACTTACACATTCCATCAAGCTCAGCTGCGAGAACCCTGAATTCTGCTCTTGCGGGTATAAATGGCTCTCCAAGCTACCATTAGTCATGAAAGGCAGAACCAGAGCTTTGAAGTCTGCAAGGCTGCAAGCTGTTATGATCCTAATTAAATTCCTGTGGCGAATCCTCTTGAGAACCTGACATTCTCTGTTGAAGCTACTCGTGGAGTTACTGCTCTGTAATTGAAGAACTTTTACAGCAACCACAGTTCCATCACTCAAGATTCCTCTATACACACGCCCAAAACTCCCAGAACCAATCAGTCTGGCTTCCTGAAATCCTCCTGTTGCTTCCGAAAGTTCTCTGTATGTAATCCTCGGGTAATTTGTTGTCAGATCAGGAACTGACTTACTTGAAACAGTGTAGAAAGCCTTAATCAATGCAGCTTTGATATTCCTGCAACCAGTCACTGCTATGACTGTAAGGAGGAAAGCAGACAGGGAGACGATAATTATGAGCAGGGCAAAGGATCTTCTCGAGTTTATAATTCTTCGAGCCCCATGTTTACAACTAGGAAGCCCTAGAAGCTGTCCACAGAGATGGTTTCCTTCAACAGATTCAAATGTTAATGTGTCGAAAACCCCACCTGTGGGTATTTCTCCACTGAAGTTGTTGAATGAGAGATCGAGTTGCTTGAGGCTGGAGAATTTTTGAAGAGAGGCTGGAATTTCACCTGAGAGAAAATTGAATGAGAGGTCTAAGGATTGGAAGCTTAGTAAATGGCCCAAGGATGAAGAAACTGCACCTTGAAGACTATTATTCGACAGGTTCAGCAGCTCAACGACTTCGCAGCCTGCAAGAGTGGACGGAATGCTTCCGTAGAAGTTATTTGACGAAAGATCTATCGCTCTGACCTTGTCCATATTGCCCAGCTCCATGGGGATCATTCCTCCTAGAAAATTATGAGACAAATTGAAGTAAAATTCCATTGAGCTCAAACTTGCAACTTCTGCAGGTATTATTCCTCTAAGCCTATTGTGAGACAAATCAAGAAGTTCTAGCTTCGTGCTTCCTAGGCTTGAAGGTATCTGTCCTGAAAGAGAATTTCCATTAAGGATAAGGGTTCTCAGCTGAGTTAGGTTTGCTAGAGAGGTTGGGATGGCTCCAGAAAGCTTGTTTTTTGATAGATCTAACAGTCCTATACTATTTAGAATATGAGGAGGTGAAGGAATTCGGCCACTTAGAAAATTATTAGAGAGCCAAAGCCTTTGCAGATTGGGGAGAAGAATCAATTCCTTGGGAATGGTTTGATCCAAAAAATTGTTTGAAAAGTCCAGCAGCATGAGTTTTGAGAGATTTGAAACATTTGTTGGGATGCTTCCATGAATAAAATTATCTCCAAGATCAATCTCTGTAAGATTGACACTTAGATGACCTATTGTCAAAGGAATCCTACCTCCAAGATTGTTTCCAGATAGCTCAAGCTCCTTGAGATCTGTGAGATTTGATATGGAGTTAAAGAAAGGTTTGAGATTTGAATTCTGCTCATCACTCGAGAAGTTGTTGCAGGAGAGATGAAGTATCTGCAAATAAGGCATTTGGCTCAAAATATCTGATGGCAATATACCAGATAAAAAATTTTCTTCAAGATCAATTTCTACCATTTGTGTTAAATTTGAAAATGAGACTGGAATGTCACCAGTTAGTTTGTTCTGATAGAGAAGGAGGTTCTCAAGTAAAAGAAGTTGGTTTCCAAGCTGTGGAGGGATTGATCCCGTGAAGGAATTATTGGAGAGATCTATGTAACTCAATTTTGTACAGTTGTATAAGAGAGAAGTAGGAAGCCTGCCGTGGAGCTTGTTGTTACTGAGGCCAATGTAGCGAAGCTTCATTAGCTTGGCAAAACTCTCAGGAATCTCACTTTCTATCTCATTTCCTTCTATTCCAAGTAGTTCTAAACTTGACAAAAATCCTATCTCTACAGGAATTGGACCTTGAAGGGAATTATCAGACAATTCAAGTAGCTCTAAACTTGAAAGATTGGAGATGAATGGAGAGATAGTCCCAACAAGACTTTTGTCCTTGAGATCAAGCTTGATCACTCTTGCAGAATTCGGATCACAGACAACACCATACCAATTGCAGAGAGGATTAGTTTCATTCCAGTCTGCGAGAGCTTGCGTCGGATCAGCAATAATTCCCTTCTTGAATTCTAAGAGAGAAATCTGGTCCTTGGTCATTCCAAAGATGAGATTGGAAGGTAGAAGATAACAAGGAAGGAGGAGCAGGGAAATTGCAAAGGCAATTTGGGAGAGATGCATTTTGAAACTCTTCCTTCTACAACAATGATGCCATAAAAGCTATGCATGCTCTTTTGACTCCTATGAAGAAGGTTTCCATAGAAAAAATATCTTGCTGAATAATTGATTGCTTTGTTAGAATTTTATCTGATGTGGGGTAGTGATGGCAGAGACTGAATAAGGCTTTTTGTTAGAATCAAAATTTGAGCAATATTGAGACTTCTTGTTTTCATTGCACCTGTCAATGATATGCATACAGTATATGGGATCTAATAGAATCCTATGAAGAATTCAAGTTGCTCTCTCATTATATTGATTAAGGTAATAAATGGTTCTTATTTGTGTTCTTCCTAATCTCTTGTTTAGCACCCTATAGAAAACAGCTTTCTCTTAATGTTCCTTCCTTCACAATTTCTTATTCAACATGTGGGTAAAAAAGCTATAGTGCAACATCTCTCTCTTTCTCTCTCTCTCTCTCTCTCTCTAGAAGTTTCTTTTTATTTCATATCTAACATTACTATATGTAAAAGATTTCTTCTGGATACATCTTATAAAGATGGTGGCTAATGATCACCTGTGGTAATTCCATTATATGTTTAATTTAGATTAATGTGAAGTGAAGATTAGCATCATCTGCTTTTTCATCAAATGATAGCTAAACCACATATAGTTCCTTCTAAATTGAGATCTTTTATGTTTTGTTTAATTTGATGAAAGATCCTTATAAGTTTTTTATGTTGATAAAGGCAATAAAGATACAGGCTTCTGATAAAATATTTCAGTCTTTTGCATCTAACATAAGCATGCTTGCCATTTTGTCCATCGGAGAGATGAAGCTTACCTAAAAATATATTTTTTATTTGCACAAATGAACAGTTTTATTGGCTATAAGGATGCCGGAGCTAATTGGCTGATAATTTTTCTTCTCCTGCTACCATGCCACAACCTATTTCAGTAAGCATGAGCCAGGTGTCAAAAGAACTATCAATGCTTGCACCTATTTGAGCTGAAAAGCTTAAGCTAATAGATTGCAACCCTATTAAAATTTTTATATTCAATGAAATGACACTTAATATATGCAGTGTAATTTTAGCTGTAATAGACCTAGTGAGGGAATTGTGACTTTGGGCAATCAAGTCATTAATAAGAGTATACGTTTTAGATATCTTGAATCTATTGTTCAGAGTGATGGTGAAATAGATGGGGATATTATCAGCAGAATTCAAGTTGGATGGTTGAAGTGAAGGATTGCGTCGGGCTTGTTGTGTGATAGAAAAGTCCCCTCAAACTTAAGGGAAAAATTCTATAAGATGGTGGTGAGAGCTGCAATGCTTTATGGTGTTGAATGTTGGCCATTAAAAGAGAAGCATAATACTAAGTTAAGTGTTGCAGAGATGAGGATGCTCAAGTGGATGAGTGGCTTTACCCTTAGAGATAGGATAAGAAATGAGCATATATGTGAAAAGGTTGGCGTAGTTCCCGTGGAAGATAGGATTAGAGAGAGTCGCCTAAGATGGTTTAGTCACATAAAACTGCGGTCTTCCGCTGACCCGGTTAGAAATGTAGAGGTATTAGATTTGACTTATGTTAAGAAAGGTAGAGGTAGACCTAAAAGGATTTGGTTAGAAAATATTAGAAATGATCTTTCTTTATTAGATTTAAACGAGAATTTGTCATTTAACAGGGCATAATGGAGAAAAAAGATTCATGTAGCCGACCCCATATAGTGAGACAAAAGCTTGATGTTGTTGTGGTTGAATGAAATGACACTTAAGCAGAACCAAAAAAAGTTCAACAGTAGAGTCACACATCTAATCTAATCAAAGTGATTACCCCTTGTGATGATCTGAATTACTTGTTTCTTTGACAAGTGTTCTTGTAAGTTGAGCTTAGCTAACTTTATCATTTAATTAACCTATTTACTATCCTAATCACCTTACAGTTTTCTAATTGGAAGGTATCATGTGTGATGTTTCTGAAGCAAAAAATACATTTAGAATGCTGGTGGCCTCTGAGTTGAACTCCACTTTGAAAGGCTGTCATCATCAACTGCTCACTATGATTATTTTGTGGATACTGTGGCCCATTTCATCCACAATACCACAATAGTGTCTCATGTTCCATCAAATGGGTAAGAGTAAGCCTCTGCATCATTACGCACTACTAAGGAATGATCTGTATAGTGCTCAAGCAAAATAACTTGTCCTTGCCAGTGGCTGTCCTTTTAGCTTCTGTGACATCTCTTAACGTTTTCAGTATAAACATATTGTGATAAGTTCTAATGGTGTTAGGCAGCCATAGTTTATGCTTATTCTTTTTTGTACCATGAATTCTGATTTGATAAGGCTTTTGCTGTAATGTAATGGTTATTTGAACAGGTTTGTTGAAGTATTATTGGAAAGTTTTCATACTAAGAAGCTTTAATTCAATAATTCCAGTTGATGATTAGATTGCCCTTCTTAGGAAAGCTTGTCTTTTTCTTTTAGTTGTGTTATCTGCAACTTAATGGTCTCAGCACTTCTGAAATCAGCGTGGAGTCTATACTGTGAAAATCATAGTCTGGTAACTTATCTGTAATGCAAGAATATGCAGATAAGATTTGTTCATGTAGAGTAGCTAATCAAAATGGTTCCTACACTTATTATGAGCTGCAGTCAATTTAGTCCTATCAACTCAAATTAATAAGATTGTCAAAAAAATTTGAAAAATTGGAATGTGAAAATTGAAGGGAGCTGCAGTCAATTCAAAGTGAAATGCTGAAAGGACTGATCTAAGTTTTTCATGAAGATGAATTATACTAACAGTACTATTAACAGTGATTAGTTAATAAGCTTTTTTAACACTTTTTTTAGTTATAAAAAACACTTACATTACATGAAAATTTAGTGTATAATTATTTATTTTAAATTGATTGCAATTGAAATTGGTGCAAGCCGTTTGAGGTTTGAATAAGGCTTCGTTTGGGACGGCTTTTTTACTGCTTTGTAAAACTAAATTTTAGTACAAAAATATCTTAAAAGTAGGAAAAAAGCAGTTATCTAAGGCTTCGTTTGGGACTGTTTTTTTATTGCTTTTTAAAGCAGCTTTCTAGTAAAAAAATTTTATTTTTTAAATAAAAATATGCTTTATAAACAATAAAAAAGACATCCAAAATTAAGCCTAAAGCTATCCCAAATGAAATCTAAGCCAAAAACTTAGCTTGTGAAGAATCAAATTTACACCGTTCAAGATGGGGGATGATGCAAAGGGGTTAGGGATCTGAAGCGATCAAATAAGAGATCGAAGAACCCCACAGTGGAAATAAAGACTTGATACGTTGATGTTGTTGAATGAGGGAAGAAACTAAATATGGTTTGATTTATTTGAGAATTTGCATCAAATCTATCACAAATTTAAAAAATAAAAAATTCTATCACAAAAATTTTATTTGGATTTGAACGAGCTTAAAATTTTTACTAATATTCTAATCCAATTGAAAATGATCTATTTAAATTATTACTTTGCTGTAGACTTTCTTGTTTGAAAAAAAAAGTTTTGTATCTAAATATCTAAATATCTGAATGAAGATTAGACGTATAAGCTCAAAAAATATGAAAAGCCGAAGAAATCTACAGCAAAAGGGCACAGAAATATTAAAATATGATAGATGAGGACCACACAGATCTCAACAAAAGCATCTAGCACGACGCATTTGGCAAAAAGAAAGAATGGAATGATGAGTTCCATAACCATTTGAGCAAGAATTCAATAAAAAAATAATAATAATTTAACAGTCTAATTTTCATCTAAATAAAAATACAAAACACTAATGGAAAAAAATAAAACATAAAATAATCTATTTACTTCCTCCCCTCTCTCATTTTATCTTATAGACCTCAGCTCTTTTCTTCTTCTGTTAGTCATTCAAAATCTACTAGCATAAATGATTCTATCTTTCTAAATGGAACATAACTTGTTGAGGCTTGCTCCTACCACCTCACGGATCTATATGAGCCTTTAGGCCAACTTTGACACCTGTTGTCATCTGTCATCCAACACCCCTTTGTGACTAAAACTTATGGTCATTGCTCTCTAACTAGTAGCATCCGGAGATGATGAAGAGTAAACACTACAATGATAAAACAGGTAAGAAAGTAAAACCAACAGGAAGTAAAGGACACCATGATTTAACATGAGAAAATTTAAAATAGGGAGAAAACTACAGAGCCACAACACACGAAAAAAACCGCTATGAAATTTTGGAGAAATAAGTATAGATCTATCTTCTTTCTCACTCTCTTCTTGCTTCTCTTCTTACATGTACCATTCTCAATGTTTTTTACTTAAAATACAAGAGAAAACCAAGTAAAATAACCTCAAGGGACGCAACCTTAAAAAAAAAAAGAGAAATAAAATCGTCAAGTCCGTCTCGTAATATTGCGGCGCTAGTTTGGGGTGCTGCGACACTCAAGCTTCTGTCTTACACCGTTGCAGCATCGCATCTATATAGTTGTGACGTTCTGCTCTATGTTGTTCAACCCTGGAGGGCTTGGGTATGCAGCACAGGGGCGGTCGGATTTGCAGAAGCGCCGAGGTGTTATATGGAAAAAGAAATTTCCTAATGCTTTGCACCAAAACCCAAGAAGGGGATAAATCCCATGAACCTCCTAACGAGCAAGAGAAACTTGAAATTCCGAGGAAATAAAACAATCTGATTGATCAACACAATCAGATTCAACACATAACATCTTCGTCGATAGTCAACATTTTCATTCACCACTGCTAAATAAGATAAACCCACACAATCCAACCTTTTGCATTGCAATCCCACTACTAATCATGAGAAGGGTTAATCATTAAGGATGGATCAATCAACAACTTGTATTAGTGAAATTGTTTCAATTAGATCATAAGTTATAATATATATATATTAAGCACTACTATATAATATTATCAAAGAAATGGCATGCTATAGGTTGTGTTAGGCTTTGTTTGGGATGACATTCTTACTGCTTTTTAAAACAGTTTCTTAGTATAAAAATTTAAAGTTCAAGAAATTTTTGCACTAGAAAGTTATTTAAAAAACAGTAAGAAAGCCTGCACAAACAAAGCCTTAGAATGGATAAATAAAACACTTCTATTAGTATTAGTTTACAATTATTTTCTAATTTGTAATATTATTTTACAATTATTTTCTAATTTGTTGCACTGCAAAAGAAACATTAGATAATCAAACCATTAAAGTAAGCTCTAAAATAATTATTAAAAGTAATTATTATATAATAAAATTTAGTTGAATGAAATTTTCAAATATAGTAAATTTTCAGCTTTTCCACTTAATTAGTACTCTTGGGCTTTATTTAAAAGCCCCTATGGGTTGGTTTATATTCGGGCCGGCCCGACCCATCTGATAGCTAGCTTTCCATGAAAAAAAAATTCATTAATAATATTGCAGCATTGCTGGCTATTTTCATCAATAATAAATACAGAAAATAGTATGCGCAGAAATAATGGTTTGATTATCTTTGACATAAGGGGGATCCGCCCACGTGCATAAATGTATACATACATATATATAATTTCATTTTTAACACTTTTAAGTAAATATGTTTATAAAATTTTGAAGAATACAAACAAATTATCAAATAGAATAAAAATTGTTAGACACACTTAGTCATTTGTCATCTTAGTTGTTTACGAAATAATATGTGCACAATAATGTAGAATACTTTAAGAAGTTCTTCTAAACAAAATGTAAAGTAAATATTCGAAATGATAATTGAGCAGCAAAAAAAGCCACCACGACCATCAGTTAATGATGCCAACATCCGCGGCCATCAGTCACTGTCGATGCCATCGACATCTGTCTCCGTCTGCTACCGACTACAGCCATAGTCTCCATCGCTCACCACCGCAACCTTTACATGTATTTATTTTGCTTCAACCCAAATAAAAAAAAATTATAACATACATTTACTCAACAATCATCCAAATAACTTCAAATATTTTAAATATATTACATTTCACATAGTAGCTTAGTCATATATGTTGCTTTCTTACACGAAATAACATGTGCACAACAAAGTAGGATATTCTAAGGAGTTCATGTAAAAGCCCAACTGTCTCTACCTAAAAAAGTTAATGACTTGTTAAATAATAGCAGAAAAAATCACCACGTACTCAGCCATTATTCAGATATAATGATGGCCATATAGAACTATTAGAGAAGTAGATAACTTTGCAATCATTATTTATGCAATGTCAACATATTTTGTATTTATCATAATATTATATGAACTAATAGAAACATTCACATGATATTTAGGGACATGAACATTTCGCATGTTAGGCAACAACTTTGTCTGAATTTTGCAAAGTCAAAGAACTTTTGGTTAATGGTTGTAAATTTGAATTTGATTTTGTAATTTTTTAAAATTGAATGTTCATTTGTTTTTAACATTGTCGTGTCGAGTTCCAAGTTCCAGATGAAAAAAATAGAAAGTTGCGTTACGTAATCGTCAGCCAGCGTAAAATTCGTCGAATAATTATGACATAAATATTGATTTGTTTTTACGTAGAATTTGGAATATAATTATTTTATTGCTTTTTGATATGTAATTACTTTCATTTTTATTGATATATAATTTATTATGAGAATTGTTTTAATATGTCAACATCATATATGTTTTTTTTTTCAAAGGTTGACATCTTTTTCATCATCAAAATCTACTAAGCAGAAGAAGACGATGGAGATTAATATGGAAGGGGTTAAGAGGCTTCTACAAGAGCTTTATTGTTAGTTTAGAATTAGGCAATATGTAATGTCAAACAAAATCTAAATTTAGACATGAAATAGATTTAATAATGATTCATATATCAGATTGAATGATTGGGATTAATTTGGTTTCTAATTAAACCATTTAACATTTGTCATTGATACATCATAAAAAATTATCTTGATTGAGCACAAATATTGAGACAAATTTGAGCTATGATTTTCCAAAATGAAATTCGGGACCATCCAAACTCCAATTTCAACAAACTTATAGTGGAACCAAACATCTTGAAAAGAAGAACCCAACGACATCAAATTCGACCGTTGGGTTCGTCATTTGGATCTATTTGGGCTCGAATTGGGTCGAATTTAATGTCGTTGGGTTCGTCATTTCGAGATGTTTAATTTGACTATAAGTTTGCTGAAATCAGAGTTTGGATGACACCGAATTTACTTTTGAAAACTTCATGCTCAAATTTGCCTCGAGATTCGTGCTCGATCAAGATAAGTTTTTGACGATGTATCACTTATATAGGCCAATGAAGTTGGTTGCTAGAAATATTAGTACATATATTCAAAATTACTGATATTTCTTGAGCTATTATTCCTAACATGCTATTGCATGATAAATCCAGCTTAACGCAATTACCAAGTGAAGCTGGCATGTGAGCTAAGAGCTCATCATACAAAGAAATACTGTACTGATTTGTAACAAAACTCCAGCATTTTCAGATATCTCACCAGGCAATCTAATTACTAGACAAACCAGAAAAGCCAAATAAAAAAGTACAGCATATTATCAGAAGGATTGCAGCAACTAAGGAGCAGAGGTCTCCATATTAGGCTTGAGATAATTGCCTGAATCAAATTAGAAATGGAAAAGAGAGGTTTGGGTTTAAGTCAGCACTTAACA
>NW_021319434.1:173618-205990 GCF_001605985.2 Dendrobium catenatum
TTAAAAAAGTTAGTAAAGTGTTAAGATTTTACAAAAAAATTATGAATATGTTAGAATCGGTCCGACTCTAATCTGATTGAATCAAGTCATTTTTCTGAGTCAAATTCAAATCATGTTTACCCGAATTGACACCCATCATATGAAGCTATAAGATAATATCAACATTTCTAACTACATCAAAATGACTTTCATCCATCAGTGTTCTTGACAAGTTCATCAATGTAAAGGTGAGAATGATATAATCATAGATATTGTTAATATAGAGAGATGTAAAACGGATAGCTCCTCATGTTCCAACCTACTCTATCAGTTCTAAGTCTTTTAGCATGGAGGTATAAGATTTGATGATAACATATGAAATTCTGAATAGAGCACATTTAACAGTTCAATCCATGATTGAATCCAAAATTTTTGCTCAAAATCACTTTGATCTTGTTGTATTCAATCCCAATCATCTCAAAGGAGTTCAACATACCGAAATCCGCCGAAAATTCGTCTGGAAACGACTGAAGAATAGTCCACCAGAAAACTATCGAAAAAATCCGCCGGTAATAGACGATTTTCCTATAGTGAGTTGATATCTGTTAATATAATTAATAGCTCAATTGCAGAGTTTCAAGACAATTCAGTTTCTAAAAATCATGCACAATTTTCAAAGTACCGAAAAAAGCCTTGATTCATGAATGTCAGAAATATACATTTATTTAGAGAGAGAAACACCGAAATGATCCCATAACTTTTCTCAAAGGACAAATTATCACCGTTTATATATACATACAAATTTGTTCCCATGAAACTTTAAATAGGGAACAAATTAGTCCTTCCGTGAGATTATTTATGTTCCCATTTTAAAAGTCAAGCGACTAAAATGAGATTTTTAAATAAACGGGAATCATTTCGATCCTTCGTAAAGAGTCAGAGAACCATTTTTATCCTTATCTCCATTTATTTATAAGCCCAAAGAGGCATCTAATAACAACATGATACTTTAAGATAACAAAAAATCCAAAAAAAAAACTGTTACAAATTTTAATTAAAATGAGAAGTTGGGAAAGAGCTAGATAACTGAAATGGAATAATGAATGGATGAAACTTTCTTGTGCTTGTGAGTATTGCTTAGCTATGCTTTTCCCACAGTATAATAAGAGTGGCTATAATCATTGGGAAAAGATTTAATGACTGAAAAGCAATAGGTGAGCAGTAGAATGAAAGTAAGGTTATCATTAAAGTTACCTTTACAGGCACTAAAAGCTTGATCTCATTATTTTCCCATTGGCAATCTCATTTCTTTTTATTCAAAAAATTTTTTTGGGGACTTTTGAGCCAATTATGATTTCGTTTGGGACAACTTTCTTTCTGCATTTTAAAGTAGCTTTCCAGTATAATTTTTTTTAATTTTGTACTTGAAAGCTTATTTAAGAAGCGGAAAGAAAGCCGTCCGAAACGAAACCTAAGACAAACTCACACACATATCACATATGCACGCTTTGAATTCAAAACCTCTAGGTTGATAACCAAAACTCCTAAACAATAGATCAAGGTGAGTTGTATATTTATTCAAATTCATTATCTTATATATTAGATAAGCAATTAGAATCTTATCCCTCACCGCCCCTCAATTAACTTTTTATAGTTTTTTTTTTTTGAAGTTTTTTGGTTTAACTAATAAAAAAATGGTAAATTGATAAAAAATAATATGTTTCTTTCATCAATAGGAAATATCGTAATAAATAGAAAATTTTCTATTTTCATTGCTAAATTTGTTTTCTAGTATCTATAATTGGTTTTCTCCAAAACAATGTTCTCTCAAAGGGTAGAAAATAGTGAAGTAGTACTTTTTTTTTAATGTCCTTTAACTATGGTTGTAGAGAAAAATTGTAGTATTTAGGATATATAGAAATAGTGTAGTAGGAACTAGGAAAATGATTTTTTTTTGTATAATTAATTAAACAAGTTCAAAGCAGGATTAAACGTCGCTGGTAAAGTTAAGTCTTCTACCCTATCTATTAACAAAAGAATAATT
Source organism: Dendrobium catenatum (assembly GCF_001605985.2). Lineage (NCBI taxonomy): Eukaryota > Viridiplantae > Streptophyta > Magnoliopsida > Asparagales > Orchidaceae > Dendrobium > Dendrobium catenatum. The sequence goes on from NW_021319434.1 coordinate 175,642, forward strand.
AGTTCAAACTATCTGTCAACATGAAATCTGTTATGAATCGAAACAAAAAAAATGATGAACAACATAGAAATAGTAAAATTTATTAGGTTAAGAAAAAAATTAGGTAATTATAGTTTGTCTATTACTCCTAGTAGAGCAGGAGAAGGGCCTTGGGCTAAATAGGGTGCACATAATTCCTAGTAGAATGAGAGAGAGAGAGAGAGAGAGAGAGAGAGAGAGAGAGAGAGAGATTCACATCTTTATTCTCAAAATGAGTATTTATTGGTTAAGTGACACCTAACAACCTAATAAACTTATGCCCCCTAATAAAAATAACATCCAAATTGCCTCATTATTAGATTTTATTCCCTAAGAAAGTATAGCTACATTTATTAGGGTCCAAAATTCGACCATAATGATTAGTTAATACTTAAAAAATATTCAAAACAAAATTTACTTAAATATATAATAATTCCATAAAACTATAGAATTAGAATTCAAAATTAACCTAATCTGGCTAAAGTGAACTTCATGAATAAGGATTCATGGTTACACTTTTAGGGGCTATTTGGTTTGAAGTAAAAGAATTGCGAAGTAAAATTTTGGTGTATTTTGCCCTCTACTATAATTTTGTTGAATATAAATTTGCCCTCTACTATAATTTTGTTGAATATAAAACTCTCTAGTTTTGGGTAATTTTCAAATTCACCATAAATTCTTTGTAAGTGTTGTTGGCTACCACCACCCACCATCCAACCATCATTGCCGCCACCTACTAGGGCTGCAGATTGATGCTGGATGATTTCGATCCTGCCATAATTGGCCACCACTGGCTGATGCCGGTGACTGCTGACCACCATTGATCGCTGACTCCGGCCACCGACCATTGCCATATTTGAGCTTTTACAGTGTATTAATTTTACTTTGAGCCAACAAAAAAAGTAATCATATGTATTTACTTTTTACTCATATTAACAACTCCAAATATTCCAATATGCTCCATTCTTTTTTAAAGCTAGATTTCTTGAGCTTTCTTATCTTCTTTTTCTTTATGATGGGGTTTGCTAGTGAAGTTGATGCCTGTGATGAACATGTAGATCTCTATAACTCAAACTCATTTCAACACATTATTGCTTCATGAACTCTTTTAATGACTCATTAGATTGAATATGCAAGAATTATTAAATTATAAATTAATTTTTAAGGCATGGGGAAACTCATCTATGGTGGCCCTCCTCCTCGGCCAAATAAATATGGAGTGTAATTTGTATCTATTTCAAACCCCAATTGCTCAAGAAATCAAGAGAAGTACTTATAGAATGAATTCATTATTGCCTGTAAGAACTATATTGAGTGCAAGAAGGGTCAAAATCATATCACAATCATAAAATTTCATGGACTAGCTCTACATGCATTGAGATCTCACATACTAATAAACTTTGCTCCAACTCATTAAGAAATAAACGAACTCTACATCATGACATTACTTCAGAAAGTTGTCATTCACTCCAATGGCATATATGATAGCATCATCAGGCCACTTGAATGGATCATTCCACTTTGACCTATAATACATCATGGTTACTATTTTGTATTGGTGATCAAATTGTCCGTTCAACAATATAATGCATGGTCTATAGGACTTTGGTAGTACTGTATTTGCTCTCTAATTAGAAAATACAAAGAATCAATATGTTGCATAAAAAAAATTAAAGTTAGTGTAAAGAATTAATTTCTTACACTTAAATGAAGTAAAATATTCCTCACCTTACTATCTAACTATGTTATTAGAGTATTTAACTATTAAAATCATCCAACATCTCCAATAACCACTTCTAGTTCCCTCTGTTCATAGTTAACAACTAATTCTAACATCCAAGACTAGAAGGTAGCTAATTGCTCTTCATCAATGGGATAGAGTGGTCCAAAGGTGAATAAAACCATGGTCTTGTGTATTTTCTATGCTGAATTTATGAAATATTTAATTAAATATTTCTTGCACTTATGTATTTTACTTCAACTTAGCTAATTTTATGTTATTTCTATATAAAATGGCAAGAGAAGGGGTTACATTCCTTGCCTTCTCGACCTCCCTATCTAAATGCATAATGGAAAGAGATGGGTAGGTTTATATCCCTTGCCTTCTCAGCCTCCAAATCTACATGTATAATAGTAAGATGATTACATCTCTAGCATTATAACACTACAGAAAAACCCGTTATTATCGGCAGACAAAATCCGCCGGTAAACCGTAAAATACGTCGGAAAACCCCTGATTTCCAGCGCATTTCCATCGGAATTTCATACGCCGGTTTAGTGCTCGTCGAAAAATGTCTTCCAACGTATATAAGATGCCGGAAATCTTTCCGGCGCACGTTTTGACGCATTACTGGCGCAAATTGTGTTAAAATAGTGTCTTTTTCGAGGTTATTCCGGCGTTATATACGCCGGAATTTACGGTGTATCTATCCGCCGGAAACGCCGGCGGATAAAACGGCGTAAGGTGCACCGTAACTAAAGGTACGACTTGTTTCCGGCACCCTTTCTGCGCCGAAAATGCTGGCGGATTAAACGCCGTAAGCTGCGCCGTAACTAAAAGCTATGACTTGTTTCGGCGCCATTTCCGCCGCTACTTCGGGCGGAAATAAAATGCCGGCAATGAACCTGCAATTCATTGTATCGTCGTTTTCGACGTTTCCCGATGCCAAATCCGCCAGAAACCTATAGCAATAACAAAAAAATTGCCTTCCCAGCCAATAATCGGATTTCCACACCTGCAAACATATACAAATACATACAATAACAGTTCCACAAAACAGATCTACACATCATAGATCTCAAGAACTTCAACATATACTTAAAAACTTAAATATCCATTAAAACAGATTGTTCAATAGCATCAACCAACTAATATTAAAAACATCACATATTGTTTAATAACACAGATTCAAAAAATTAAACAAGTTCATATGACTAATTAACTAAACTACTCTGAATCCGTGGACTCATCCTCAGCTAGAGCTATCTCTTTTCCACTCAACTGCTCCCTCATTTTGCGCATTTCATCCAACAACTGATTGTGTTGCTCCTGCATCTGCATTTGAACCCGTGCTTGCAACTAAACTTGCCAATCAGCTTGTGATTTCCTTACTTATTATAGCTCTGCTTGAAGGGCAGTAATTTGTTGAGTATGTAAGGACTCATGTGAACTGGCTGCGAAGCTGGATCCAGTAGAGGTCATCCCCTCGTATGCCTGAGCTTGCGAACCTAAACCATAAACTATGCCATGTTGCATTCCTCCAACGACTTGCGACCATATGCGGTACTCAGAATACTTCACAGAGCCGCCAAAAGAACCCTCACCTGATGCGACCTGATTCTCTCGAAGCCGTGTATACTCCTCCTGTGAAAGTAGAATATAAATATATATAATTAAACTAAAAATAGAAAATATTAAACACATACACCAATGTATATCCTTTTGTAAATATCTAGTGAGAACATCTACGACTAAAGTAAAAAGATATGGAATTAAGGCTTATCCTTGATGTAATCCAACCAAAATAAGAAATTACTTTATCAAACCACCTTGTATTTTAACACAAGTAATAGCTCATGCATACATATTTTTAATGATTTGAATATAAGCGCTTTTTACTCTTTTTTTTTGCAAGAACTCTCAATAGCACTCCTCTTAAAACTTTATCATATGCTTTCTCTAAATCAACAAAATTCATATGTTGATCCTCCTTATTCTATCTATATTTCTCCATCAAACCTCTCAACAAATTTATGGCTTCCATAATAGACCTACCCGGCATGAATCCAAATTGATTTTGAAAAATTTATCAACAAAAAAAATATCTAATATGTGCATCCTCTAGCAAATGTCTAATAAGAAATAACATGAATAAAAAAAATCTTACAATCGATGAAATCGGGAGGCGGTGAAAAATTGGGAGGCAGCGAAAACTCATGGTCGAATTTTGCTAAATCGGTCTCCTTTCGCTAGCGACGAAGGCGCTGATCGTCTTCGACGTCCCGTGAACATCTACAAAGCTCAACGACGGCGATCTATGGTAGGTGACGCTGGGGCGACGAGAGAGAGACCAGAGATGTGAAAGAAATAATGGAATGAAATGAGCAGCCAGACGGGTCGTGTTCGGAAATAGGCCTTTCGCCGGCGGATTTTCCGGCGTCCAGGATGCTGGAACATTTTTCGATGCATGTTTCATAGGTTACATGTCATTGAGTTTAAAATAGCTGACGTACTATCCGCTGGTAACGTCGCCGGACCTAATCCACCGTAAAGTTCGCCGGTAATAATGAAATGCTGGTAATTTCTGACGTTACCACCGGCGCATCTTCCGTCAGTTAGTTTTCGTCACAGGAAGCGCCGGAAATTACGTCGTTACTATTCCTTCGCATGATGCTCCGGTACAAATGTCGTATTTACCAACGCAAAACATTCCGTCGGAATATCCGACAATATTCACGTGTTTTACTGTAGCGTAAGCCTTCCTATCTACATACATTATGGCAATATATAAGATTATATTCCCTCCCTTCCTAGCATCCCAATCTACAAGTATGATGATAAGAGATATAGTTACATCCCTTACCTTTTCAGCCTCCCTATCTAATAAGCATAATGGTAAGAGATGAGGTAACATCGTCATAACCCATATTTTGACTGTCATTTTTTTTTGAGTTGTTATAACTCCAAATTATAATCTATCATTGCCATAGTATTTTGATTATAATATTTTACTTGCATGAATTTTTTTTGTAATTTTTGAACGCCATTGAAATCCTTAAGAAATTGGTACATATCGGTAGAAGTGAGGATTTCAGGACCGTTAGGTGTCCATTTTGCAAACCGATCATTTCTTCAATATTTTTTAAATAAAATTATTTATTTTATAAATATTTTTTTAAATAATTTTTAAGTCCTAAAATGATCTATTTGTATTTTATACTAAAAAAACAATTAAATTAAATAAAATATTAATATTATATTATATTTTATTAAAATATCTAAAAGCACTCAAGTCTTCTTTCTTAAGCCATTAGTCTCTTTAGTTTAAGCTAACAGAGCTTGATTAGGGTAATTATGAGAGAAGAGAGAAGAGAGAGAAAAGAGAAATTCAGATTTGGAGGCTGCAGTGCGATTTTTGTTAGTTGGACTAGTTGGTATATTCGTCTCGATATAAAAAAGCCTTACCCTATTTTTGATTTCAAAGATTTTATGTTTTTAATATTTTTCTGATCAAATTTGCGTTTTCATTACCTAAAAATATGAATAACTTTATATTGGCTAAACTTTCACAGTATAACTTTTTGTTTGTTGTAGAGATCATGATTATGAGCATTTTAAATATTTATTTGAGATTTTTTACAATGTGATTTTGAAAATTCAATGATTTTTTTTCTACACAAATTTTTTTTTTGAAGTCTAAAAATATTAGTGTAGTACAATAAAATTCTTAAAATATTATTTTATATAATTTCTAATATTTTGATAATTTTTAATATATTTGTATTTTTTATTAATAAGATTCTTTGTTGTCTATCGTTAAGTCATTTTAGACATTTTCTAAATATGGCTCAATTATATTTTATTTATTTCAATGCATTGTAAATGAATATGGATATATGATTGAGATTATTATTATAGTACTATGATAATAATATGGTGTAAAAGATAAGTAAAGACTAATTAACCCATTGGTTGGAGACTGATTGACCTGTATAGGATGGTGGACCGATGAACTTTCCTTTAAATACTATGGTTTGGTGTTATCCTCTATTAATTCACATGATACTGATTGGAGTTATAAGGAGATGATTAATGTGCCGACGGACAAAGAGTGAAGACTCTATTTACTGAGTCAACAATTTATTGATAGTGATACAATATTGAAAAATATCGTGATAGCCAGAACTACTTACTTATTTAATGTGGCTACTGAAATGCATGCTTTTGAGACATTGTTCTTATTATTGTATAGATTTATTTTTACTGCACGGGTTTACTGTTATTATATTATTCTACTGCTCCTATCACTGAATTGTTACTATTACTGATATAGATATTGATTCTATTTGATACTACCGATTCAATATATTAATATTAAGCATGTGAAGTACTGAATAATTAAAATACTGATTTGATACTGATATTGCATAGTTTGATAGCATGTATATATTTCTATATGAGTTTACTACATTGATTTAATTTTAAAGATTGATGTTTTGATTTGATACTTTATCTAATTTCTCTATTGATTGTTATTACATATACAACGATTATTTTATAGATTGACACTCATACTGCTTTATTATTTTATTGGCTTTCGTACTATGGTGTTTTACTGATTATAGATTCTACTACTACATGTGAATTTTACTATTTCTATACTGATTCAATGATCATATGAATGTAACTGTTATGATTTCATAGTTGACAAGCATATTACTCCTTTAACATGCTTTGAATTTAATTATAAGTTTTATGATATATTAGATTTTTTAAGCTTATTATATATGGTTAAATGATTTTAGGTCATGGCAAGTGTGTAGGAGCGTGAGGCTTATCAAGATTTTTTTAGGGACATGTTCTTTTTATTCTAGTTATTCTTTTGTATTCAGGATAGAGTAGTTATGATATGATTGTATAGATCCTCAATAATGTATATGGTTTTTTGTAAATGAATATATATATATATATATATATATATTGATGTTTTAAATTATAGAATTTATTTTGTTGTTTATTACTGATATATGATATTAGATATCTCTGCTTGTTGTTGTTGTTTATTAAATGATAAAAAGAATAATTATTTCAAATTAAATTCTGGGGCATCACAAACATCGCCTGCATGTTCTCCTCTCTATTTGCATGTATAATAATTATTTACAAGATTATATCCCTTATCCTATTGCCCTCCTTATTTGGACGCATATAGGTGAGAGATGGGGTTACATCTCATATGCCTTCCACCTCCTCATCCTCGACCCCATACTCCTTGTTATTCTCCTTACTCTCTTCCTTCCACTTGTGCTTCTCTATATTTATAAGCCTTTGTATAATAGTTATCAAAGCATCTACATTTTCCTCCAATCTTATTTAATTAGTCTCAAGCTTAACTTGCTTGCTCCTCAACTTCTATATAATGTTAAAAAGCTTATTTAGCTTTATTCCCTCTTTAGTTGGTTGTTTTTTTTGTGCATAACTTTCTCTCTCCTTAAAAATGGATGGGCTCACTTTCTTACTCATAACTACAATTAAGATGCGCTAAGTAAGGGTATATATAATGGATCATAAATATTTTACTTAGTTTATCAAAGCACCAATGCAATATGGATAATTGCTTACAAAAAATATATTCAATGATTTGTTATTTAAATTAGGATTAAACACATAATAAAATCTAAACAAATACGTATATACGTCAAATTTTTATTATATATACAATAAATTATCTCTAATTAGGAACTAGGGTTCTCTTCTCAACTTAGCACATATTCTCCTTGTCTTTGGTATATCTTCATATATCTAGTACTATAGTGATGTTGCATTTATATTTAATTATATTGTATTGGGTTGGGGCATTATTCTTCAATGCAATGGATTGATAATGAGCTTAATCCCTCTCTAGCACCTCAAAATTTTCTCGAAATCTAGCCTACACCATGGGTATCTAAATAATCCTTTCTCATCCTCAACCATGCAAAACTTATCTATGGGGGAAAAAACCATTTTATTTACACCATATATACAAATAAAGTCCAAGCTTTCGCACATTATATGACATAATTTACTTTAAGAAAGCTCTCTCTAAGTCTATATTCTTGAAGTTCTTGTTCCCATCTAAGTAGTTATTGAGCAAGTTATTGCTTCTGCTCAATTTTTGAAAGTTCTCTCAGATCGGAACTCTCTAAATTTAGTCCAATGATCAAAATAGTTTTTTTTTTATAATTCAAAAAGCTATATTTTTATTGCAAATGTTAAATATAAATAATGCCACTCATTCTCAAATTCCTAAAAAATCCTTAATCATAATTATTGAATATGTGCATCAGAAACTAAATCTGATCTCAAAAATTGAACAAAGGGTGATCTTTGGATATTGCCAAGGAGGTCATTAGCCTTAAACCATATGACCAATTTCTCCATCACACCCCCAATCTTGTATGTAACATAAGTTATATAGTGCCTCTTAATCGATATGATCAAATCAAACACTTGCATGCATAACATGACAGCTAGAGTCAGCAAAGTTGATCAAACAATGATCAAATATAAATCAATTAATTCTAAAGATTCTTAGAAAAAGGTTAATCTTTCTTTGATGCATGGTTCAAAGTATAATTTGATTATGGTTTCAAGAATCTTTAAATATGATCAAGTGATGGACCGAAGAGTGGTTGAATAACAATTTATAGATGATCGATCATGGTTTAAGCATCTTCAAAGATGATTCATCATGGTTTCAGGCATCTTCGAATAGGGTCAAAGCATGGTTCGAAGCACACCTCTAAGATGATCGATCATGGTTTCAAGCATCTTAAAAATTGATTGATTATGATTGAAGTTTCAAGGCATATGGTTTATAGCATGTAATATAAATATGAATCAACATCTTCAAAGATGCTTGAAATAGATAATAAATTATAGTTTCAAGCTTCAGAGTTTAGTGCTTATGGTATTAATATGAATCAATCATTATTTCGAGGATGCTAGTAGATGTAATATGATATATAAAGACATTATGACTTTATAGTTTTTTTATTTTTATATTTTATATTATGACTTTATAGTATATCTATAGATACCAGGATTTAGGGTTTATACTATGATCACCTCCTTCCTCTCTTTCATTTCATCACTCCTAAATAAATCAAATAAATAACATTATTAACATTCATAGATGATTAATGAGGATGAATTATCACTATGGGAAATTGCTACAACTTGAACACATAAGTTAAGTACGTAGAAGAAACTTGATAGTTGAGGGATCGTGAAGTTTCTATGATCAAAATATCGGCTTCATCTATTTATTTAATATTTAATTCTTTATTATGGGTATATAAAGTCAAATTTTTTTGATAAATATAATTTTTTAATTCATCAATAATCTAATTTAATCATGATACACTCAAATTTATATCTTGATAAAAAATATAATGATTTCAATGACATCATCAATTATCCAAATGTAATAATAAACTTATAAATATATTAGTGCAAAATACGCATGCATTCATCCTTCCACCAGCCGCAATCCTCCCCTCATTAGAATACAAAAAGCCAACGTAGACTCCACTCGCCGACGTATCTCATCTAAAAACCATAGCCGTTGAGCCAAATCCTCCCGCCAAATATAACGGCTATCGTCAACCCCAGTTAGGCAGCCCTTCACTTCCCCTGCACCGCCCCGTCTTAAATCCTATCGGCTATCGCTCCTCCAATACCTCCCTCCCTAACCTCCATGGCCGCCACCGCCCATCTCATCGCCATCTTTCTCCTAGCAACCATCCATCATTCCGCCGCCGACGACCGCTCTTCTCTCCTCTCTTTCCTCGCCGGCCTCGCTCCCCACAGCCGCCTCTCCCTCACAAACTGGAATGTTTCTCCCAATATCTGCAACTGGACAGGCATTTCTTGCCACCACCCACCGCCACTGCAACGCGTTGCACTGCTCGATCTCAGCGGCCGAAGCCTCCGCGGCAGAGTCTCCCCTGTTCTCTCCAACCTCTCCTCCCTCGAAGTCCTCGACCTCTCCGATAACTTCCTCACCGGCCCCATTCCCCCTGAGCTCGGCTCCCTCTCCGGCCTCAAGCAACTTAGCCTGTCCTCTAATCTCCTCTCCGGCACCATTCCATTCCAGCTTGGTTTTTTAAACCTTCTTGTTTATCTTGACCTCGGCGGCAACCAGCTAACAGGGCAAATCCCATCAACTCTGTTCTGCAACTACTCGAATGAAATGCACAAACTCTCCTTACAATACATAGATCTTTCAAACAACTCGCTCACCGGCGAGATTCCGTTTCCAAGTAACGATCTTTGCAGGCTCGACGACCTCCGCTACCTCCTCTTATGGTCTAACGATCTTTCCGGTTCGATTCCTCCGACGCTCTCCAACTCTTCTCAACTGGAATGGATCGACCTCGAGTCGAATAATCTCAGCGGCGGCCTGCCGCCGCATATCTTTAACAATATGCCTTATTTGCAGTTCCTTTACCTTTCATACAACAACCTTTCAACTGATGATCTCAATCCTTTCCTCACTTCATTGAGCAACTGCTCTCGATTACAAGAGCTGGAACTCGCCGGAAACGGTCTCAGCGGCGAGCTTCCGGCCTCCATCGGCGACCTCTCCGTCAACCTGTTACAGCTCCACCTCGAGGAGAATCAAATCACAGGAATAATCCATCCCAACATATCCAATCTCGTCAACCTCACATACTTAAACCTATCCAACAACGCATTCAACGGCTCAATACCCCCTGAAATTGGCCGCCTCCGTCGGCTGGAAAGATTCTACCTTTCAAACAATAGGCTAACCGGTAAAATCCCGTCGTCTTTCGGCCAAATTCGTCAGCTTGGCCTGTTAGATATATCAGGCAACGAACTCTCTGGCTCAATACCAGATTCCTTCGCAGATCTCCCACAGTTCCGGCGACTTCTTCTCAACGGTAACCGGCTCTCGGGCCAAATCCCACCTAGTATCGGCAATTGCATCAATCTAGAGATACTCGATCTGTCTTACAACCAACTAACCGGAAATATTCCTTCTGAAATCGCTGGATTACAGAGCTTGAAGCTATATCTAAACTTATCGAACAACAATTTACAGGGCCATTTGCCAATGGAGATGAGCAAGATGGACATGATCCTAGCATTGGATCTCTCTTGTAATAATCTATCAGGCATGATACCTCCACAGCTTGGAAGCTGCGTGGCATTGGAATACCTTAACTTATCCAAAAACAGCTTTGGCGGCAATCTTCCGAGCTCCATAGGAGCTCTGCCTTACTTAAAAGTTCTCGACTTGTCATCCAATCAGCTCCTTGGCGCCATGCCAGATTCTCTGAAAGCTTCTTCCACTCTCCAATTCCTCAACGTTTCTTTCAACAATTTCTCTGGCATTATTCCCGGCAAGGGAATCTTCACCTCCCTTACTGAAAGTTCCTTCTTTGGCAACCCGGGCCTCTGCGGCTACAATCTTGCTGGAATAACACACTGCAAATTACAACAGAGAGATCATCGGCTTGGAAAGCTGATTCGGATATTAGTATCTGTTATGGGGACTCTAAGTGTACTTGCGTCTTTGTTCTTTATTGCATGTCCAATGATGATGAAGAGATCAGGTAGGCCAAAGTGCCGGCTGCCCAGCTTTCGCCGGCCGGTGCTTGAGCACATAGACAGCACAGAAGACTTCACTTTTACCCACTGGTGAGCTAAAAAACCTGTCTGAAATTTCATTATATTTTTTCCGTCACTGCTTTTATTTTTTCAAAAATGATAAAATATCTTTTTTTATCTTGAATTAAATATTTATTTTTTCATAAATTATAATATTATTCCTTTACAAAATTTAAAATCTACGGTCCAAAATAACTAGAAATTTTTTTCTTAAAAATTTAAAGTTTGCTCATTTCCTTTGGTAAGCAGCAGCGACTACCCGCGTCTTTCCTACCAACAACTAGTAGAAGCCACCAACGGCTTCGCCGACACCAACCTCATCGGCTCCGGCCGCTTCGGCCGCGTCTACAAAGGCAATCTCCGCACCAGCACCAAAATCGCCGTCAAGGTGCTCGACCAAATGCCTGACTGCACCGCCACTCAACTCTCCGTCAGCTTCAAACGCGAATGCGAGGTTCTAAAACGAACCAAACACCGCAATCTCATCCGAATCGTCACCGCCTGCAGCCGACCCGACTTCAAAGCCCTCGTCCTTCCACTGATGCCCAACGGAAGCCTCGAGCGCTGGCTCTATCATACAAAGCGAGCGGAGCTGAGCTTGGAGTTGGTGGTGAGAGTGCTGAGCGATGTGGCCGAAGGGATGGCTTATTTGCACCATTACTCGCCGGTCAGAGTGGTGCACTGTGATCTGAAGCCGAGCAATGTGTTGTTGGATGGAGATATGACGGCTTTGGTGGCGGACTTTGGGATCGCGAGGTTGGTTAAAGGGGGAGGAGATGATGGTGGCGCGAGTGGAGATTTCGATCAGAGCTTGGGCTGTTGCATTTCGACCAGTGGGCTTCTGCATGGATCTGTTGGGTATATTGCGCCAGGTACGTATTTGACGAGAAATTATTATGAAGGAAATACTTACAAAATATTCAAAGAATACTTACAAAATATTTAGTTCTGAATATTTGCTTACTAAATATTTACAAATACTTAAAAAATACTTAGTAAATATGGGACAAAGCTGGACGATTCTCCCCATATGGACTCCACACGCATTGGTAGTTTAGTTTTAGAGGTTAACTATATAAATAGGATATTTTTAAATATTGTGCATATAAATCCTATTATTCATTATTTTTGTTGTAAGAATTTATGAATATAAAAAGGCAAAATGTCTTTTTTGTTTTCATTAAATATCTTCTATTTGTGAAAAAAAGTTAGGTAATTGTATTTTTTTTTTCAAGTTCTTCTTTTGGAATAAGATGAGATAAATTGTTTTTAAATATTTATTAATTAAGACCTTAAAACTAAGAATTGTTATCAAATATAAATAAAATTTTGAATAAATGATACATATTTTGTTTTTTTTTTCAATATTTGAATTATGTAATATTGTTAAAAAATAATTTTATGAGAGAGTTCATATATATCCATGTATAAATAAATATGAGATGAAAATCCTATAAGAAATTAATTCCTAATAGAAGCTAATATGTATTGCAACTTTATGTTATAAGTATATTATTTTGAAGGGTTTGAAGCTTTTTTCATAGTTAAAAGTTTCTATTTATGTACAACTAACATAAAATATGCATATATTTTTTATCTATGCAGAATATGGATTGGGAGGCCATCCATCCACACAAGGAGATGTTTATAGCTTCGGGGTCTTGCTCCTTGAAATTATCACCGGAAAACGACCAACTGATATAGTTTTTCACGAAGGTCTCACCCTCCATGAATGGGTCAAAAATCACTACCATAACAATATTGATTCCATAATCCCGCAAGAACTAACCCTAAACTTACCCTCCGTAGCTCAGCACGATCCCTTCTACTACAAGAAGCTAAAGAGAGATTTGATCTCCGAGCTCATTGAGCTTGGGCTCGTGTGCACCCAGTACTCTCCCTCGATGCGGCCGACCATGATCGATGTTGCCCATGAGATGGCAATTTTGAAGCAGGATATTTCAAGGCTGGCTGTCGAGTCTTCACCAATATTGTCAAATTCTTCTTTTGAGGCTCTAAGCGATCACGAATGAAGACGTGTCAATGAATAATAAATTAAGAATAGTTTATTTATGATGGTAGGAAAAGCATGCGCTTGTATAGTTGATAGCTAGCTAGCTTGCATTTGGTAGATAATTTTATAATTCGCCATTTGATTATTGGTGTTTGTCGTGTTGCATTCTTTTTCATTTTCAATTAGTTAATGGAGAGATCACTTTGGTTGATTCATCGTTGGTTAATGGATGTTCTCTTCTACATTTTGATCACTTAATTAAGCACGCAGATTAGTTTGGTAATCACTCATTTAGGATTTAATTAAAAAATATTTGACTGATAATGGTTATAATTAAGTAAATAGATTTATGTTTAACAGATGTTTACTTTTTTAAAGTAAACTTTTCTTGATGAGATGGTTTGATGCCAAAATTAATTAAAAAAATGCTAATTACTTGTAATTATCACTACTAAAAAATCGGATTTTTCGCAATACATGTTAGTAGCAGATTTAAAACCGCTGCCCAAACACATTTTTTGCATCGATTTAACCCAAAACAAGCTGCATCGGTTTTAACCGGTGTTATTTTGCGCCGGTTTGAACCGGGCAAATAACACCGGTTTCAACCCACGAAAAGCCCCGCGCGCCATTAAAACATATCGAGAATCCCAACTTTATCGTCATTTGCTGTCAACTCAAATGTGTTTGGTTGGTTAATTAAATCTTATTTAGTGGATTAATAGAAATGTTCATTTCCACACTCAAATAAATGTATTTTTGAAGAAAATCTCTAAATTTTCAAAGAAAAAAAAAACATGCTTACGGCCTAATATATTAATAAATTGATGCTCATTAACCTGAAAGCTTAAGCGTCTTTGTGAGGATCAATCACTGTTGTGTCTATAGTTTCGTTTGTGATAGATTATTTACTGCTTTATAAAGTTGTTGTAGAGAAATTAACTTTTAAAGTTATTGTAGAAAGTAGCTTTTTAGTATTTTTTTTAAGTAGTGAAAAATAGCGACCAAACAGAAATTATGATTTCGGTGAGAAAAACAAAACAATAAGAAAATTGTCCCAAATGTAGCATATGCTAATATGCTTTTTAGTTATTCAATGTGGGTCTAAATTTAATATTTTAGATAAGATCAGTAATCTCTTATGGTCATTAATTAGTTCTTTTGAAATGAGAGTTTCTCTACAGAAAAATTTGCTATTACCGTCGGACTTTATGGCGGCAAAATATACGTTAGAAAAAGCGGCAGGTGTACTGGCGGAAAATACACCGGTACTTTTACGGCGGTATTTCTGGCGGAATTGTCGCATTTAACTTACCGGCGTAGATACCGCCGGTTATGTCGTCGGTATAAAAATCATTCGGGCAAAACTTTCGTCGGTAATAACCAACGAATCACCGACGTAAATTGTGCCGGCTTATTTAAACTCGACAATTTTTTCAATATTATTAAGAGTTATGTAGCTAAGACCGCTCAGCCACGTTGATCCATTGTGAAACACTAACGGAAATGTGCCTTATTGTATCCCCCAATCCATGATAAAATTGATCACAATGATCATCTTATGATGGGATTATGTATCACAAAATTGTCAATTGAAATGTTTGTTGCAAATTTAATAGAGTTATATATAAATGGCATAAACAACTTAATCTATATCAAAGCTTTAGATTTGATACTACTTGTGAGGGAGTGCGAAATGAAAGGAGAACAAAGTTGGTGGATCCATATATGTGTGCAACAAAAGTGCTTTGAAGATATATCATGTGTTAGGTGCATATGTCATAGTCATCAAGGCTTTGTATGCATGGTTATTAAGTGCTCAACCTTTTTTATGGCTTTGGAATTTTAAGGGGCTTAGATGGGAGAGGAGAATTAGTGGAAGAGATTCATAAAATATTATCACATCATTGAGTAAAAGGGTGAGTTTATAAGATTCTTTTTATTTTTCTTTTCTTTTTGTAACAAATTCTATAACTTCAAAATAAAATTTAATTTTTTGCATCTTTAAACTACTATAAATAGGAGAATGAAGAAAGGTAAGATGAGTGTTAATGTGGTTCATCAATTTTATGCGATCAAGTATGCATTTTTGTGATTTTTTTTATTCAAAGAACATTTAATTGAATTAAAAAATGTAGAAATTATAAACATAGCTGGTTCAATGAGATGTATCAAATTAATCACTCATAATAATAATAAAACACTTATTGAGGCTATTTAAGTTGCCAAATGTTATCAAAGTCTGTATGTTTATTGTAAAAATCAACATCTTGATGAGAAGAAATCTAGAGTTGAAGGTCACATTATCAAGTTTGTCTAAAAAATCAAGGGTCAAAAACTAAGTTAGTGTGAGCAAATCTACCCCAAGCTCCCAACTTCTATGTTTGGAAGACATATATACTTTAGAGACATTAAAAATAGGCATAATCAACCGTGAAATGGACCATGCCATCCTAAGATCTTAGGGTCTAATGTTCTAAAAACTCCATCTAGGGTGGCATGACAACTCATATTATAATAGAGGGTTTACTAAAGGTAATAAGGATATTAGGTAACTTAAGATCAACTAAGAGTAGTTAGGGTGGGTTATTAAACCAGTTATATCAACTTGAATAAACTAAGATAAACTCTTAAATAACCTCATCCTAACTAGGGTAGTTTAGAGTATGAAGGTACATAAGATCCACTAGAGAACCTACTTTCACTTGAAGGTTCTAAAGTCTAGCCATTAGTCTACTTACAATTCAAGAGAAATTAAGTCAAGGGCCACTAGACTACATATAATCAGTTAAGGAAAGATTATGATCTAACATGGATAATTATTATGCTAAATCTTAGACATCTAAGGTAACACAGGGAAAGCCACAAGCTAGCCTAGAGTCAGTTAAAACATACTAAGGAAAAGCTACTAGACCACATAATCTCAGTTAAGATAAGTTAGAGATAATGTCAAAATGGAAGTCAAAATGGTTTATTGTTTTGAAAGTAAAATGAATGTATTTTAATAACCATGATGAAAATAAACGAAAAGTTGAATGTTACTCTTAGAAGAAATGGAGAAAAGAGAAATAAAGGAAAATTAGGCACAAAAATTTAATGACCAAAAGAAAATATGAAAACTAATCACAATTAATTTCTCACTAAGAAGGTACACTGTTATGCAAAAAGTTTGCAAAAGATCTTATGAAATATAAGCTCTTCTTATGCAAATTTTTCTTGACTTTGCCACACCATTATCAACTATGGTTCTATGAAATAAGCTTGAACATCTAATGAGACGTCATGATCTAATATGATATTCTCATATATAGACTGTTGGCATTTCTGATATATTAATACAATGAATGTAAGAGGGTTACTCAGAAAAGTCCAATAATTAGGAATAGGAATTCATTATGGGTTGGATAGAGATGGAGATGGGGAGGAGGGAACAAACTCCAAAGGGTCTTTCTAGTTGCACTGAATTGCACCATCAATTTTTAGATGTGGAGTGATTAGCCTTCTAACTAATTTGACCAATTCTCCCTTTTTGAATATTAAAAGTTTCACTTATTAACATTGAGAAATACATTATGTTAAAGAGTATGGAATATATCCAATATTATATTTAGTTTGATTGAATTTAATTAACCACTTTCTAATGGGGTTGTCAAAATTTCTTCATTTGAGAATTTTTATTTTGATAGGGTGTGATGGTTAATCAAAGTTTCTGTCATGCCTCATTTTGACCCCCCCCCCCCCCTTCCCTAATCAACCTGAGGTGTAATAAAGATGGATTATCTGAACATATACATTTCTCACTAACACCCATCATGAACTATGTTTATCAAGATAAAGTAATTAGAAAATTAATATGTATAAACTTTCTTAACACAATCATACTCCAACCATATGTTTTACGTCATGATCATATGTTAGAAAGCATGCACAAACCTATCGAAGATGGATTCGATCGAAGGTGCAGATGAAGGCTTATGGGGTGGACCTTCTAATATATCTTAGTAAGAAGAATGACACCGATCAAAATCAGGTAGATCAATCATAATTCCTCCATCATCCGATAATCCTTGCCTAGCGTAATTCTAATGTCATCTTCTTTTGATTTCATCACTTAAAAGATATTGATGAAAAGGATGAATGTATTTTTCTCCTTCTTGATGTTCCTCCACTTCTCTTTACTCTAATCTTGGTAACCTTTGTTGCAGCTATTGATTTCTCTTTGAATTTCTTCAATCACCTCTTCTTGTATTGGCTTTTGTGTATTCCAGCTAGGCGACATCTTGCCAAAAAATTTATCAACGGTTGAAGATGTTATAGGAGGGAGTCTTGTCGTTGGTTACTATGCTAAGAACCATAAATTAGCTATTCTTGATGGCTTGAATAAGTGACATAAGTTTCTTTTGATTGTTTGGGAGAAGATCATCAACTACAGGGCATTCTTTAAAGGGATTATGCACGGTTTTAGCTTGTTGGAATGGGGTTGGTATTGAGCATGTGGGGAGGGAAAGCGGAACAAGCCAGTCTTCACGAGGACTAAAGTTAGGGAAGGTTCAGGACAGCAGGGTGTCAATTTATCTTTTGTTAAGTGACATAAGTTTCTTTTAATCTTGGTAATCTAGTTACTCTGGTGAGCAGCAACTTTATCTTTTGTTTATTTTAAAAATTATTGTAGAACTATTTTACGATCATCTCATCACCATCCCATATAGGGGTGTCAATTTCGGGTCACGGGTCGGGTTCGGCCGGGTTCGGGTCGAACCCGAAATTGACTCGGCACTATTCGGGTCAACTCGAACCCGACCCATTTTTACAAACGGGTCAGTTTTCCTGACCCGAACCAGACCCGCTTCAGGTCCGGGTCAACCCAACACGACCCGAATGACCCGTTTCTAACAAAAAAATGGCTAATTTTCGGGTCAAAAATGGGCCAATCTCCTCTTTTCGGGTCAAAATCGGGTCAATCTAGGGTTACCGGGTCAAAATCGGGTTTTCGGGTCAAAATCGGGTCACTTTCGGGTCAAAGGGTTAACCCAAACCCGACCCGATTTTTTAAACGGGTCGAAATGCTGAACCCGAACCCGACCCGTTTCGGGTTCGGGTTGACCCTAACCCGAAATTTTCAGATCGGGTTCGAGTATGGTTTTCGGGTCGTGTCAAATATTGACACCCCTAATCCCATATCCATTTTCAAGCTCTCTCTCCATAAAATCCCATTCAAATCCTTCCTAAAACCTTTAGCCAAAATTATGCTAATTCTAACCTAGTTGTGTTTTAATCCTCATTTGATCCATCAAAACTCCTTGAAATTTAATGAACAATTTTAAGAATTATTCTTAAGACACTACTCCACCTCTAAGCGTTTTCAAGTCCTAGAATGCCTGAAGCCTGAAAAGTCTAAACCCTATGTGTCAAAATTCATCTAGAATTTTAACACCTAAGCATATCACCTTCAAATTGTATGGAACTTGAAAACCTCTTCATCACAACCCTTTCCAAGACTTACATATCATCACTAACACATTTTAAAACCCTCCCCACATTATTATCATGCATTGTCATCGTTGTTGCAACCACAACTAATATTATTGTTGCTAACCACCTTGACTGCCACTAGCCATCGTTGATCTTCAGCACAACTGCATCATCACCAACTCCATCGAGCTTTACATTGAATTTATTTTACTTTGAATAAAACACAAAAATATAATCTCATGTATTTATTTTATGCTAAAATAAACAATATTAAAATATTTCAAATATAATATATTTATTTTATAATGTATTCTTTTTATTTTGCATTCCTTTTCACAAACCAAATAACCCTTAAAAGAATTTTGGGTTTAGTCATTTTTTCTCAATAATGAATAATGTAATTAAGATAAAAAAATGGATAAAAATGTTTTTAGTCACTATTTTTTATATTTATTATTACTCCTTAAGAATGTGATTTTGATTATGTGGATAAAAATATTTGTGACAACAAAAACTAATTAGATGCGACCTAGGTTGCCATTATACTTCCTTTTTTAGATGAGATTAGAGTTTCATTTGGGATAGCTTTTTATTGCTTTCTACAACCAATTTTTAGTACAAAATTTTATTAAAATCAGGGAAAAAATAGTAGTAAAAACTGTCCCAACCGAAACTTAGAAGGAATGGGAGAGTATTTTGCATATAGTCAGAGCTCAAGGGTAGCTGAGTGTATCCCAGAAAACTTTGATTAGGCGTATAGTATTCAATATCATCATCTATTCCCATTTCATAGAAAACTCTTCATCTCTATGAGTGTATTTAATGCACTGATGTAATGTATAAGATGCCATCTCGCATTTGTTTAGCGAAGGACATTCGAGTAAAGTACAAAAGGGTGTGTTACCATAAATAACACAAACTTTGGCTTATGCTTCAAGCTCACTAAATTGTAAAGGAAATGATAAAGCCAATAGTCTTTTTGCCCTTTGCATTGAAGGGTGTAAAATCAATCTATATGAACATAGCTTTTTTGTACTCGAACATTGAAGCTCAAGGCTTCGTTCGGGATGGCTTTTTAATTGCTTCTTAAAATCAAGTTTTAATAAAAACATTTTGATTTGTATATTAAAATTTTTTTATAAGAAGCAATAAAAAAGTCATCCCAACCGAAGCCTAAGTGTTTAAGCTATCACAACATTGATAGGAGATCCAAGGTCTATCCAAATATGGTTCAAAATGTTATTATATATCAAGTCAGTAATATGAGAGCGTGGACTATGATCTGCTATTATAAATAGCAAATCATCATCGGTAAGAAAAGTGACTATAAGAAAGCAAAAATTATTAGGTGCGGAGTGCGCACCGTCAACACAAGTAGGGGTGTCAATTTCGGGTCACGGGTCGGGTTGGGGTCGAACCCGGAACAGACCCGGGTTCAAACGGGTCGACCCTAACCCGACCCGAGTAGGAAAACGGGTCGGAAATCCGAACCCGAACCCGACCCGGCGGGTTTCCGGGTTGACCCAACCCGACACGGACCGCGGGTGCGCGCCGGCGAGCGGGAGCGAGCGGGCTCGGGTGCGCGTCGACGAGCGGGTCGGGGGCGAGCGGGCACGCGAACCGCAATCAGGGCCGGCCTCGTTACGCGCTACGGATCGGCATGGTCAGCCGGGGCAGGGTCCGCGGGCAAGCAGGGCCAGAAGTCGCGGGCAGGTCTGGTTCAATACCGGGTTTGGCGGGTTGACGCGGCGGGTTGCCGGGCCAACCCAAAACCGACCCGGTTTTTTCAAACGGGTCGAATTCATTAACCGAACCCGACCCGACTTTTCAAAGCGGGTTCGGGGTTCGGCGTCAAGTTTTCGTGTCGGGTCAAATATTGACACCCTAAACGTGACAAGATTGGGTACCAGCGGTACTCAGTGTACCCGAGTACAGGTACCGCTAGGTACATGCTTGTGCGGGAGGTTCTATCCCGTCCACACTCTCGCACATAATTAATCTCTTTGTAAGAAAGGGGTGCACCGCTTCTGGATTAGTGGTCATTTTAGTCATCATCATTCCTTGAGATGATGAAGCCATTGTGGTTCAAATTTTATTATTGGTTCACAAGTGGAGAATATTGGAGTTATTGTTGGGGGTTAGTGTGATAAAATCAAAGAAGAACACCAACAACTTCTTAAAATTGGTGAGTGTCCTGTAATAGAAATAACTTTAAAAAGAAAGTATTCTCTATTAAAAATTGATCAGAGTGTTGAATCAACAATTCGACAAGTTTTGTCGGTTAAATAAAAAAAGCATAAAACAGAGAATCCAAACAGAGACAAAGTAAGCACTGCTGGAGGTAAAAAAAGAGTATAGTTCAAGACCTTTGATATAGAAAAAGTGTCAAACTGGGTTTTGACAGGTCTTGGATTCGGGTCCATCTGAGTTGACACCGGAATTCAAATGGGTTTTGACCACTAATATCCACTCCGGTTTTGCCACGGGTCAGGATTAGATACACAATGAGAAACCCGCAACCCATGTTGTAAGAATATTGGGTTTTACTCGACCCGACCGAAGGGTAGCAACACATCCGCATTATTGACTGCTATACGAGAGCATGTGCATCACAAATTCTGCTCTCTCCAATTAGCGACTAGTGAAAATTCGCTTCGGATCAAGACGATCTGAAAACGTTATAGTGTCTGTTATCTCTTCTCGGTTCTGTATATCATCTCTCTTCTCTAAGAACATAACAACCCAGATTCGACTGTAACGAGAAGAGATGAGACAACAAGAAGTAGGATATAACTCTCGCTAGCGCTAGATTTGAGGTGACTGTAGCCACTTCATCCGTCCCTGGCAATAGATGAATCTTGTGTATATTCATGTCCGGGACGCATCACAGGTATGAGGATGGCAAAAGTCAGAGAGCAAATGGCGTTTCACTGGGAGCACTCAATTAATTATTATTTATTTTATTTGAAAATTACAAGTTCCTGTAGATATTCACTATAACTTTTATCTCTTATCCGACGGGTCAAGCTCATCAAGATAATGTGAACAAAATAACGTCATTGATCGACGCAAGAATATACAACTCTAGTCACTGAGTGAGATACGTTTTAACACTGTTGTTATAAAAAGATATTAAGAGGGATGTGGCACCGTATTTTGGTTAAAATATCCAGTAGATTAGATGAAGGTCTCGATCCATTTTTGCCGCAGAGTCCATATTGTTTTATTAAGATAAATAATTATATGGATGGTCTAAACAAAAGTGGGATGGTACTATAATAAAAGTATTTAAAATATCAATTTAATAATAGCCCGACTGTATCTAGAGCCTGTATACGTCCGATCATGAATAGAACTTTTAAAGCTTTAAAATATTAAGTCCATTTTATGAAAGAGAGAGAAAATTCTAAATAACATCTAACAATATATCAGCCGAGGAGAGAAGCATAAGGTCGAGAGAGCAAATTGGAAAAGATTTGATTTTATTCAGTGACTATATATATTGTCAGGAACCGCCTAATATAAGAGATAGTCACATTTTCATAGTACTCGATACGAAATTGTTCGAGTATATATATATATGAGATAATTGCTCTGTATATATAAGATTAATATCGCAGGTATAGAGAGAATAGATATCTATTCATCATATTTACAGAACGGTTATGGCAATTTGACTTAGATTTATTCTTAGTATGTTGATATTTTATTCGTTTTATTGGTATAGGTTCAGTAATTATCGGTTGCCAGTTTAAATTTTCTGTCGCGATTGATGATAGTCTCCAGTTTTTTACGCAAAACGGATATTACTCTTTTGAAAGTTTTCAGCAGGTTTGTTACTCAAGAGTTGCATTAATTGAATTCTATTTTTCTTATTAAGCTAATTTTGAAACAGGATTGTATGGTGAATTTGATTCTCGATGCGATAAAATTTCCTTTTGTCTGAAATCAGTGCAATTTTTATGCAACTAGATATCATAAATATTAATAAATTGATGAGGAGCAATTTAGAAGTACAATATATACTGAAGACGCTTTACTTTTGTGCATCCAGAATGTAGTTGTGAATTCTTATTATTTGTAACTGTGAATCAATCTTAAGGTTGGAAATTTTCTTCGATAGACTCTATTTTAGGAATATTTTTGATGTTAATTTACTGTCGTATAACACGTTAAAATCCATAGAATATTATTATGTATTTATCACATTTTTCCCAGTTAAAGGCTCTTCTCACATCTTATAATTTTATTAAACTATATTGCTAACTACTTTAATATCACAAAAATTTAATAAAAGAATATTTAATTTAGGGATTACCTGTGGCTTATTGGATGTTGCTCTGGTCCGCTGATTTTATGCTGTAGTTATGTGTCACCTGTAATTCATAACCGTTTATAAGGGATACTCTTCATGAAAAATGGAATTAGTGAGGTGAGTTCTGTGTCAACTGCTTAAGGTAAGAGTGTTTTGATAGATTATAGAGTCGGGCATATGTGGAAGTAGCCTAGTAAGTAGATTTACAGATTTATGTGTTTCTTGAGAGATTTTTTTAATCTGAAATGAGCTCATAATTGAATATCTGATATTGTTTCTGTTTCGGATTCCCAGAATGAAAATATTCTGTTTCTATTTATAGTGCCTCTCATTACAGTATATATTTATTAAGCACAATTGTGTCTGTAGGTGTCTATTTTATACAATCTTGTTTGTATTGAAGTGTATGGTAGAGAACAGAAAAGTGAGGTCAATTAAAGGGCCAGATCCATAGAGATTCTGTCAGTATAAGTGTGAATATTTACAGGTCTAATTTTTAATTACAATACTATCGTGATACTCGGATTATATTTAATTTAGTTCAGGTCTATCTGTTTCCGGTAAGATATTTTGTGCATACTGAATCAGTATTCCGATTTAATAGTTCTGTTACATTTATTTGTATAAATATATTTCTGCCATTCGCAAAATAGATTCTTTATGATTAGTGTCTTTGTCCAAGCATATGCTGTCATACCTTGTAAATATTATGATTCTCTGGTTTCTTACTTTGTCGAGTATGGGCTTATAGTATGTAATGCTATTATTGAATTCATTCGCTCATGTTAATATTTTATTCGGTTTCTGTATGAGATTTGGCCATTGATAGTAGGTTGAAGTCTCATGGTTATTATTCTGGAAAATGATCTATTTATAGAATTTGAGGTGTTTGTGTCGCTATATGACAATTATATGACGCATCTGTTGAGCTTCTTTTCCACTGTTATATTTTCTGCTGATTGGTTTCTATGGTCTAGTCGTGGACAAGAGAGACGGAAGTCCTGATGAGAGTTAAAGTACTTCACCAGCGTCTAGAACCCTGATTGTTTAGAGTATAATTTATATATCTTTTATGATTTTTGTACAGATCACTAAATTATTGAACTTTTCTTTGCTTTGATATCATTTCTGTCATCGCTTTGATCATTCCGTACTCTATATGATCTAGTAGATGATTGTTTTTGAGGAATAAGTAAAAATATAGATGATGTTGGTTCCGCTGCATATTTTCGATTGATCCAATAGTTCCCATATTCTTGTGCTCGCTACCTGTTGAGTTGAGGAATAATTTTCGCAATTGAAGAATCAGTTATGGAAGCAGAAGTAGCCACAAATGCAGAAATCTCCACTAGGATACCAGTCTGATCTGTTGCTATCTGGGACCTCGCGATACCCGCATTTCTACAGTTCTATGAAGTGCGCGCATACGATCTAGCGAGGATCACTAGTTCCTGGTCGAACGTTACTGGGTTGCCATAGAAATAGTTACTTTGTTGAGTATCTAGTCAAGCATCTTAGTTCTGGGTTCTCTGGAACTTTAGTTATGAATGGTACAGAGAATCATGACGCTAATAGAATTGGGATAGTAGATTAATACTACATAAAGATCGAAGTCTGTATCTTGCGTGATATGATTCTTGATAGATCTTAGTATTGGTCTATCTTTATTATGTCTATTCTGATTTTGTAGATACTAGATAAGCTTTAATATCGTGTTCTAAGATTTTTTTGGATTTCTGTATGGATACTATTGCCAGACCCAGGACAGTAATTATCTCGTTATCCCTAGGGTTAAGAAGTCATCTCAGTAAGGAGTGCCAGCTTCAGTGTATCGTCAGTTAGCTTTTCACAAGACCGTAGTGGTGAAGAGTACAAGTTGCGCAGACTAGAACACGCAACCGGTGTTAGCTCAGTTTCTGCTTACAATACTTCTCGTTGCTCCAACTCTAGCAGTTAATGCACTTGGTATATTGAAGCAATTTGACTCAAGTATGAGCATTCCTGAAACTGAGCAAGTAAGCTTGCTAGCAACATGTAGGTATCAGTAATAGTCTTTGATGAAATTACCAGATCAGACATCCCATACTCTTTAGATTATATGTTTTGAGGCTGAATTACATTTTTTCCGTGAATTTTTGATGGAGCGGCGCTGTTCTTTCTGACTTGTTATTCACCCCTACACTAGTGACGATCTAGCGTTGAATGAGATGTATGGCTGAAAGATTCTCGGTCGTACTATATGAGTTTGAAGACTTTGTCTCAAGTATCAGAGACATACGATAATACCAATAGACAGTTGTCATCTGTTATTATTAGATTTTATTAAAACACGACAGGAAGTGCAATATCTTAGTTTTGGATCCTATTTTAATAGTTTATGTATCCCTGGAGACGTTTCTCTGAGTTAGACTATATTTTTGTATGGGAGAATTGTTTGTTGCATGTGGTCAGGTTAAGGCCAGTCTTTCATTCATATTTGGAATTTGTACATTAAACTAACGTTCTCGAATTATTCTGTTTGTTTGATTGTAAGAAGTTTCACGGCTTGATAGGTGATAATCTGAGTGATTATTATTTTAGGTGGTAGCTTAGTAGATGTCTTCTCTTATCATTATTCCTTATTCTCCTTGACCATTAAAGGTACATTAGAGGCGTCTAATGAAGAAGATGGTATGTATTTTGCATCCGGGTAGTACTGCAGAGTTAATGAGTTTGACACTAGAGGCTGGAGTGTCTATTCTACGTTCGAGCGAGCTAAGAATTATCGGCTCGAATTTAGTATTATATTTGTGTTACAGATATGGATTTGTAGTTCCTGGAATGAAGCTTGAGTTTAACCTAGTGTTCATATTCACCTCTTGATGATAAGACTAGGGCAGTTAATTTATTTTGAATTTGTCTTAAGATCGGTTTTGGCAGTAACATGGTTTATGTACTTATTTAACACCAAGTTCCAGAGATTGCTATTACACCAAAGAAAACTCAGGGGAATATGTCTAAGTTTTGTAGCCGTATCATGGACGTAGATATAGCATACTGGAGGATTGCTATTTGTGTTCACCCTATATGTTTCTTCCGCTAGTTGGTGCAGCGGTGTTATTGTGAATAAAAGGATGATAAATGTTATTGATAACAACAGAGTTAGAATCAAAATGTTACTATCAAGAATAAGATCCACTATCATCAGATTGATGTATCTATTTATATCACCTTGGTTAGGGTTCTTTCTATATTTTCAAAGGATTTGTTCTGTGTTAGGTACTTCAGGTGAGAGGGGAAGAAAGATTGTATGAATTGTTGGTATGTAAGATGTGCTTATGTTACTATTTTCGATACGTAACACTATGATGTTTTTTGAATATACAATTGCTATTTTTTGGTGTGCTAATTATACCATTTTTATCTTTAATTGATCTATTAATGAATCTAGTAGTATTTTTTTTTTCATATAGATAATTACTATATTAATTTTTATTGATTATTTTTTTATAATGATATTTTTGGTGTGTATTTAAATACCGTCGTATAACACTGACTTTTCTGAGCTTGATGTTGCTGATTGCGAGACATCGGTATCTTTTGACCTAGAGAATTAAGTATCTACTGAATAGGTGTTTACATTTGAGGAAAGCCTAGCGGTGGGAGGGCTGCAGTGCGAGAGCAAAGATATTTGGAGGCACGAAAGGCACTTCACGCGCCATAGTGGTAATAGCTGTTGAGGTCCTGGTTGTAACATGGAGAGGTGGTATAAAGATCTGTTTCTATTGATCAGGATAGACACATCTCGGAAGTGGTGGAAGATTGGGGTGGAGGATCTGTCTGGTTATTCTTATTTGCGATACCCAGAGTTCAGAACTGCACTGAAGATCAAATATGAGAGGTCTGTCAGGTGATGTTTACTAGCCACTCGTTGGTTGTTGCTGAGAGAATGAACGGATCTGTACATTGGAGGTATGGGTGACTCATTCATAAGTTTAAGGAGTTTTCTCATATTTTTCAGCACCTATGGATAAGACTTACTCAGAAGTACAATAGGCTTTTTATCTTGACACCTTGGCATCAGTGCGTGACGCATTTGGTATCTCGCGAAGTAGTTCGGAGTATGACTTAATAGATTTGAGCTTCTTGGGCCTTCCCAGATTTTGGAATCTTTCCTTCTATCAAACAGAAAGACATAGGCGGATTCATAGTATTGAGTGAGCTGGTTGAGGTTGAGGATATTGTTCTTGATATGTATACTATGGTTAGAGTTAGGGATTGTTTTACACTGCATCTATACAGACACTAATGTTAGAGAGGACTTACGAAATAACAGAACAGTATATCTTGAGATATGCATAGCTATATTCTGGGGCCTTTTTTTGTCGAGATGCTCTGTGTCCTCTTCTTGGTAAGATTCAGCGTTGAGGCAGTTATTTAATCAATGGATCTAGTTCGTGTTAATCCAAGATCGCTCTTCTCGAGTTAGAAGTATTGAAAGGTAACTTGTGTAGAACATCAATAAGAAATTGGTTGAGGGTCAAAGGAGGGTATGGAGTGAGTAGTCTAGGTATTTGGACGATCTATTGATACCACTACAGGAGAATCCAGCCACTAAATACGTGTACTGATGCCACCGAAGATAGAGTCGCCAGTAAGATTGCTTTGTTGCTCTGAGCAGCTCAGCTCTATCTCCAGTTTCAGCCACGGAGATAGTTTTTCACTAGCCTAGATTTGTTTCAGCAGATTAATGGCTCGTGTCTCTAAATGAATAATTCGTGACTTAACGGCTAATTTAGGCATTGGATTATGGACATGGGACAGATTTAACAATTTACTATTTGAATACCAGAAATATACGCAGACATGATCTTATATTTTGTATTCGTACTTTGGACTGCTCTACGCTCCACATTTTTCGTCGGACTGATGGAGATTTTTGGTTTTATGGACTCAATTGGAGTCATTTCAGCGGGGTGATATTTGATGCTTTCACAAGTTTGACTTTGTGAACATTCGCATTTCTACATGGTGCCTCTCGTGGTTTTATCATCATTTCACCGTGCTATAAACTATTGACGTGTTGTTCTGTGAAGTATAATAATGCATGATTTGTGCTCTCCCACTAGGTGATAGAAGCTTTTGGTTGTTATTTTATAGTCATGATTGAGTAGGAGGTATCTGGGAAGAGCAGTTAGAATAATTCATCTGATTATGGGATGTAGCTCATTTATTTAAGGGCTTATTATTATTTCTCAGCGTTAGGATGTGATTTTGGGCATGGATTGGCTGGTCTGTATGAGGCCCAAATAAGATATGAAGTGTCAGTTAGAAAGCAAAGTGAGTTTTGCTTATGGTTATTGCTTTTGGACATAGAAGTTCGTAAATTGGTAAGACCATATGCAGTATGGGGCAGTTGGACTTAGGTCCGGAGAATGTGTGTCACTCCATGTTCACTTATGTTAGATTTTACTACATATCGCTATTTGGACGCGATAGAGCAGAAGACTGCTGGAAAGTACATGGGGCAGGTGTTACCTCCAGTTTTTTTTTGGCTATGCACGTGACGAAGAATATGAAACACTAGGATGAGACAGTTCTATTACTGAGAATCTCCTCGATAGGATATGGGATGTTGTTATCATATTTCATATATAATCCTCAAGAGAGCATTTGGTTGGTATTTACCGTTATCTCTTGGAATAGTACGAGATGTTTCGAGTTATCTACACACTTAATGTAAAATTTCTTGTCCCGATTGTATTATCAGCTTTCCTCATAATTCAAACAGATACGCGATATCAGGATCGGCCCATACCAACAGTACAGATTATATAGATAACTATATCTGAAGACTTGCAACTTTCATCATTCGTAAGTGAGTTTGTTCGATTGTAGGAAGGAGTTTAGTCCGTCCTTCAGATCATCCCATTACCTGCTGATATATCTCCACTTCTATGCTGGAGCACGACAATTTCAACAGTCTGAATTAATGCTCACTATTGATATAGAAAGAAGAGGACGGGACACTTCAGCTATTGCTCAGGTGTAGGCACGTCTAGAAATAGAACGATGACATGAATTACATAGTCACAATATATAAAACAGACTAGTCAGATCTGGTATTCTAGCTCGGATAGAGAATCTTAGTAAAGCTTCTTGTTTTGATTCCACTTTCAGAAGTTCTTCGATATTTGTATAAAGACTTGCACTCATATATGAGATTCCAATTGCAATATTCATTAAATTCATAGTATTGATGATATATAGCTCAAAGAGATTTACATATTAGAATGTTGGTGCAGCATTCAAATGCTTTTCAGTGGAATCCACATCACGGTGAATCAGTACAGCATCATTCAGATGACAGATAGTTGCAAACTTTATATTACGTAAATTAAAATTAACTATTAGAAGTGACATTATGTTTAGAAATTGAAACTCCAAATCGGCACTAACGAAGTTTTCTTGTGTCATTACGTTTTTTGGGGTACAAATCTCTATTGTCAGTCCTTGCAGATGTCTATCATGGTAATATCTGATGACACAACACGTACTTTGATGTATTAGTGTCTCACTAAAAAGAGTAGTTTCTAGAATTGCAGTAGCTCTCCTTTGAGTCTCGTCATAATTCTTCTCATCGGAGACGATGATGTCTGAGTATTATATCTAAATCATCTTCGTACATATTACTGCTTTCTTGAGAGATTGAATCTAATTCCATTCAAACTGATTCACCAGAAATTCTAAATTAAGAGTAATTCTAGAATATTATTATTAATGATCCTCAAAATTAATATAATAGAAAATTATATCAAAAAATAATTAAAAATAATATTTTATGCAGATATCATATATTGTAGTATATATGGTGATATATTGTCAAGACTTATGAGGCGAAGCATCAGCTGTAAACATTGACACTACACGTTCTATTCAAGTGGTGAATTTCTGGCTGAAGAGTATTTTCCATTTTCTGCGGCACTAAATTACATGTAGCGATGCAGATCAAGCAAAAAAGTATTAAGAGGCAATGTTCGTGATGTAGATAGAAGAGAAAAGAAAACCCTAGTTGACACTATCCTTCTACCAGAGATTCAGGCGGTTGCTGATTGGCCCAAGGCCGAGCTACGGTATTTTGAGGTAACGTAGT
>NW_021319434.1:206090-324939 GCF_001605985.2 Dendrobium catenatum
AGTTTCTGGCGATCAGATTTGTGATTGTCTGTCATCGACGACTATTTGCAAGTATATTCTGCTTCTGGGATGATCATGCCCAGCCACTGAGTATGTGTGTAGACTTTGAGCGGCAGTCAGCTGTATGCAAGTTCTCCAAGTGTGAATTCTGGCGAAGAACATTTCATTTCTGGGGCCCCCATTTATGGCTGAGCGGAGCAGGCACTTTCTGTGATCCCCAGAAGATTCAGGCTGTTGCCCGATTGGCCAAGGCCGACTACGGTATTTGACGGTACGGTAGTTGTCTTGGGCATGGTCGGATATAGATAGGAAAATTTGTGAAGGGATTGTCATAGATTGTTGACGCCTCTGACGAGACTGAGACAGAAGGCAGTACCTTTTTTTTGGACCAGAGTTGAAGCTTAGTTTTCGAGATTGAAGGATTGTCTGACTTCAGCTCCAGTGTTAGCCTTATACGTTCAGGCTACGGAATGATTTCAGGTGTTCAGTGGCTTCACTTGAACAACTAGGTTGTGTGCTGATGCAGGCATGGAAGGGTAATTGCTTATGCCTCAAGCACAGTTTGAAACCACATGAGCAAGAATTTATCCCGTTCGCATGTATTTTGGAGGTTAAGCTGCCCCTGTGTGTTTAACTTTGAAGATTTGGCCGTATTACCTATATGGCCGTCAGATGTGAGAATTTTCACGGGATCCAAGAGTTTGAAGTACATCTTTCACTCAGAAGACTGAATCTGCAGAAGAAAGATGCTCGAGTTGATCAAGGACTACGATTTTGACCATTCAGGTATCAGCCGGGAAGGCTAATGTGGTAGCGGACGCTGAGCAGAAGTCTTCAGAGTTATTACGATTTGCAGCTCACTAGTAGCGATGATTTCCATTGATTCGAGACATGGAGCGATTACAGTGTGAGGTTGACTTTTCCTCCAGTAGGTTGGATTTGGCTCAGATGAGCATTCAGTCTTCTTTGCGAAGCAAGGATTTCAAGAAGTCCGAGTCAGATGTCTATTAATTTACGAGTGATTGCTCAGATTGGATATGTCGGTAAGACTCCTGAACTTCGCAACTTTACTGAATTCTGGTGGGCTATTTTCTGAAGAACAGGTTGTGGTACTGTGTTTCGGCGATTGAGAGCAGGAGATTTCCCCTCGATCGAACGTCAA
The DNA here is from genome assembly GCF_001605985.2 of Dendrobium catenatum. Taxonomy (NCBI): domain Eukaryota; kingdom Viridiplantae; phylum Streptophyta; class Magnoliopsida; order Asparagales; family Orchidaceae; genus Dendrobium; species Dendrobium catenatum. Next base: position 207,253 of record NW_021319434.1, read on the forward strand.
GCATTCAGCGTACACTGTTCAGTCAGGATTCATGTAAGATGTAGCATGACATGCAAGCTTTATTTCGGCTTGCACTGGAATGAAAAAGGATGTGGCAGAGTTTGTGTCGAGATGCGAGCTGTCAGTTGGTTGAGGCCGAGCATCAGCGACCAGGGGACTGTGCAGTCGTTGCCTATCCCTGAGTCGGAAGTGGGAGCGAGCGTAAACGATGGGACGTTGCTGATGGTTATCCGTCGAATCTAGACAAGGACACGACGCCATATTGTGCGTTAGTAGATCAGATTGACGAAGCGTCCCCCCCATTTTCTTCCTGATCAGACAGACCAATCCAGGGGATCGCATTTGGACGGTTTTAGTGAAGGAAATTGATCAGATTGCACGGTGTGCCTTCGAGGATAGTTTCTGATCGAGAGCGGACGGTTTTAACTTCCGACTTTGGAAGGTATCCAGCAAGGCTTAGCCGCGTACGGAAAAAAAAAAAAAAAAATCTGCATTTCAGTAGCGATCCTAGCATGACAGTCTGAGAGGACCATTCACGGTACTGGAAGATCTGTTGAGGCTTGTATTTGGACTTTGACGGAGCTGGAAGATGCATACCCTTGATCGAATTGCCACTATAAGCAACATTTTCAGTCAATGTACGGATATGGCACCGTACGAGGCTACTGTTTATGAAGGAGGTCGTTACCCTATTGACTTACTGAGCACGGGATAGACAGGCAACTGGTGCCACTTTCTGTTGAAGAAACTGGTTAAGAAGCATCAGCCTGATAAAAGAAAGATTGAAAGCGCCTCAGGATCGACAGCAGAAATATTACAATCAGAAAGCACAGCACGTTTGTTGAATTTCAAGTTGTGACTTTGTTATCATAAAGTCAGCCCGATGAAGGGGTGTGAGCAGATTTGGCCAGTGTGAGCAAGCTTAGTCCAAGGTATGTTGCGCACCTTTTAAAATCCTGGAAGGATTGAAAGTTGTCTTAACAAAATCACATGAATTAGACAAAAGACTGTTGCTTTTGATTTCGATGCCTGACGTGCATAAGTTTAAACGTATCCACTTGAGGAAGTGGTATCTGACTCTGGCGAAGAAGCTGGTCAGTGACGAGGTTGAGATTCAAGAGAATTTGGCGTACAAGGAGAGCCAGAGTTGATTTTGGCGTACGACGTCCGAAAGCTATGAAGTAAGAGATTCCAATGGTTTAAGTGTAGTGAAGCACCGACTGCACGGGAAGCGACTTGGGAGCAAAGAATACTGACATGAGACAGTCGTACCCGTACTTGTTCTGACGTCGTTTGATTGGACAATGCGAGGACTACATTTTTTTGAAGTTGGGCGAGATTTGTAACATCAAATGCATTCTAGGATGCGTCCGGGCCGATTGGATCGTCCCGGACGATCAGTGCACGAATTTTGCTCCAGATCTCGTACAGCAAGTTCCAGGAATGATTTCCTGATAGGGATCGTCGCGGCTGATCTGATGGATCGTGTCCCGATACGATCAGTGGAGGCAAAGTCAAGAAGCAAATCATCCTGGAATTAATTATCGTCCTGAGAATGTCCAGGCCGCATCAGTTCAGGTGCAAAAGTCACGAGAGCATCGTCGCTGAGGATCGCTCCAGGTAATATCGCCAGGCCGATTGATAATTTGTGTAATCGATCAGGACTTCGTAGCGATCGGCCGGGCCGATCAGCAGCACTTTAAGCTGAAATCAAGTCATTTTGAGAGAGAGAAAATACAAATATCTAAAATATCAGCAGGAGAGAGAAAGGTCGAGGGCAAATTTGGAAAAGTTGATTTTCGGGCGACGCCGAGCCGTTTTCGTCTACGAGATTGTTCGAGATAATGTTGCTACGCAAGTAAGGCACAATTACCGCCTTTCTCAATTTTCAGAAAGGTGCAATTTTAACGAGTTTTCTGTCCGGATTTTCGTTTTTGTTAGGCGAATTTCGTCCGTATTTCCCGATTGGTTCAGTGTTTTACCCGCGTAACTATTTGATATGTTATTGAGGCTGCCGAGTGTGCACATTTTGATATTTTCTGGAGAATTTGAACGGGTATTTTTGCATTCCCGCGGTGTTTTCTGTCGCTGATAATTTTTCACGATGCTCTAAAAATGTTGTGCCAGTAGAATAAAAGTCTTGCAATGTCGTTTGAACATCTGTGAATAATTGGTAATTTGTGATTTTTAGGAAATTTGTGTAAAATTCTGTATACAGCCGTTGTGCTTCCCGATTTTTGTCTGATTTCTGAATTTGTCCGGATTTCTCTGAACTTGATATGCTATCTGTATATGCTATATAAAGGGAGTTATAAGGGCTGGATCCTAAGAGATTCAGCTTAGTTGTCTGGGCGAAATCTGAAATGAGCTCAATCTGAAATCTGATACTCTATTCTGTTGGCTCCGAATCCGATGAATTCTTTTCTGGTGGTATAGAAACATCTGTTCTAAGTGCTATAAGCACATCTGTTCTGGTGCCGTGAGCACAAAGGGAGGCATAAGGGGCCAGAATCCGTAGAGATTCTGTCAGTGTCAGGGAATTTAGCTATAATTACAATACTATGCTGAATCTGATTGATATGACTTCTGTTTTCCGTACAGTTCTGTCTGATCGTATTCGTGTAGATTTGTTTCTTGATCTGATATCTGATTCTGATTGATAGATTTGATATATGTCCGATATCTGTTCTGATTTGATCTAATACTGACGATTCTGATTCTGTTCCTGAGTTGAATACAATTCTTGTTCCGATTTCTGTACGGATTTCTGTCTGATTGTGTTGATGGTGGACTCTGAGGATTTTGATATTGCGAGGTTTTGATGTCTTGCTGAGTGTTGTAGCTCCCCATGCTTTCTACGTTGGTTTTCAGGTTCTGGGAAAGGGAAGGAAGTCCAGGAGTAGAGTTCAGAGTCTGAACTGTGATAGGTATTTATACTTTTTGATTTTTATCAGTCATGGCTTTTCTTCTTTGTTCTTTTTGCAGTCCATGTACTGTATTTGTAGATGTATTTTTTGAGGAAAGAAAAATAATGATTTGTCCCGCTGCATTTGATGTACATAGTAGCTCTGTGTGTCTGTTTTGAGTTGAAATATTGGAAGAATCAGTTCTGAAGCAAATTCCAAAGCCAGATCCTGGTCTGTTTGTCTTGGCTGCGTCGCGGCCCGAGGCGGGCCGGATCCGTCCGTCGGGTCGGTCGTTAGGAGCACAGCGGTACCTGACCATCCGCAACTCCGCGCTACCAGTGCTAGTTGCGGTACAGAGCTGCGTGGGCGGGATAGCAGCTGGACGAAGCGGCAGCTTAAACTCGACAAGAGTGACTTAGTGACGCAACGACTCAGCGAGTGATGCAGCAATCGAGATAGGTCACCCGTGATGCTTACAAACGGGTCACAATACTGTTGGTTTCGGTTTTTTTGGGTCAACCCGAATTTGACCCGGTTTACAAACAGGTAAGAATTACACACACCTGGACCCGACCATGATGAAACGGGTTAACCCAAACGGGAATTTTCAGGTTAGGTTCAGGTCATATTAGATTTTGACACCCTACTTTGATATGAGTAGCCTGAGGAGATATGTAATGAATTAGTCTGCTCATTATTATAGTATGGAATTAATATAAATTCTTTTAGATGGTCAACTAGACTGTTCCTTATGTTTTAATATCAATCATCATTTGTTCTTCTTTAAGGTTTTCCCTCATTCATTTCATATATAGATGCTTATCAGCAATATTACGAAGATTATGAAGCATGGCTTGTTTTGTTGAAGCTCTCTTCTGATTCACACTGGGAAATTAAGAATGGAGACTTTCCTATTTTTAAAAATCCAATTATATTATATATATATATATATATATATATATATTATAATATATATATATATTATAATATAAAAGGTTTTTAAAATTCGATCGGACTGCCGGTTCAACCGGTTGAACCACGAACCGGTCGGCCGCCGTTACATTCAAACCAAAACCGCTATATTATAAACCGTTGTTCAGCCACTCTACGGCGGTTCAACCACCGGTTCAACCGCCAAACCGGCTCCGATTTCGGATAACCGGCCAGTTCACCTACAACGCGAAAATGAGAAATCGGACGTTGAGATGCAAAGGGTGATGATTATGGAAAAAAAAAAACCTATTTCATTGTGTCGCGTGTTCAGTTTTCGTCTATTGCCTTTTTACGTTCCCATATCGTGGCGGTCTCATCTCATTCGTGAAGCCGGAAGCCATCACCGAAGAGCCTGCTCGTTCGCGAAGCAGAAGGCAAATCTCGCCTCTTCTGTTTGTATCGTTTGTTTCTAAACTCTATTTTTTTATTTTCTTTCAAACACATACATGAATCATGTGAATCAATGGAATGTATTTTTTATGTATGTTTTTAATTTGATTTTTTCCTATTCTAAAATGTAAAAAATTTTTTTTCCGAAGTTCAGCTTGTTGAGCGTATTTTCTACGGTTTGGGCTGTTGTCGATTTATATTTGTAGTTGGTGGGGTTATTACCCCAACTTCTGTTGTTGTGGTGGTTTTTTTAGATATACGTGCTTATCTTGTTTATGTACTTACTGTATTTCAACTATCAGTGGATTTTTCATTAATCTTTCTACTTATTTCATCCTACTTGTTTGCCATGTCTACTATCAAACTCATCAAGACTAGTGCCATATGCTATATGCTGCAGTTTGCTGTTTGCTTTTCTTTGTTAATGATGCGTTAGAATATTTGCATTTTTTACAATCTTAGATCAATTATAGCAATACTTCATCCTTTTCATGCCCAGGTTGTGCATAGTTCCTCTTAAAACTAGATGTTTATCTTGATTAGGTGCAGCAAGGTTTAGAGTAAATGTTTTAGAAGAAAATTTCTCATTCCTTTTTTTAATTTTTAATAATATTATTATTTATTACGTTATCTGGTTCGACCCCAGTCGACCGGTCGACCCATGAACCTCTCATTCTTGGTCGAACTGGTCGACCCGTGAACCTCTCATTCTTCTGATTTGTTGTCCGGTCCAATTTTCACAAGCTTGTATATAACAGCTTAGTTTAGTTCAAATTCAGAGACCATGGAAATATGAAAGAGCTTTTGAACTCTGGTGGCTACTTAAGCTGATTGATGACAACTCAAGAAAAGTTAGCGCAGGGGTTTTGTGCAGCAAATCACAAATGCACTGGTGCTGCTATTTTTTTTTATTCATTGGTTACTGTTATTCTTCTGTTTTTTGTCTGATGGAAGCCGTCAAAAAGCTGTTCCAAATAAAGGCTGAGATTTTTTTTTGGGGGAAATAAGGCTGAGATTTCATTTGAGACAATTTTCTTATTGCTTGTTAAAATAACTTTTTAGTATAAAAATTAAAATTTTTGTATTAAAAAATTGTTTTAAGAAGCAGTAAAAAAAGTCAACCCAAACAATGCCTGAATCTTGTTTTAAGCTTAGTTTAGGATCACTTTTGACCACTACTTTTTCATTATTTTCTAAAAAATCTTATACTAAGCTGCTTTATACAACAGTAAGAAAGCTATTATAAGTAAAACCTTGAAGCGTATGTAGCTTTTGGATTATAATCATATTTAAGCCATAAACCATATATAGAGAGACAAGGATGAGTCTGACATATTCTAAGATATTATTGTTGAATTAAGTCATATCAATTTGTATTTTTAACAACAAATTAGTATGAATCTTAAAGCTTCTATGTCTAAATTTTCATTCTCTCTTGAGTTTAATTAATTCACACATCTTAGTAATATTTTGATGTCACCTACAAATAATTTAGGATCTCACCATTTAATGCCCAACCATTGCTCGTTTCTCAAAATAGACTCTATATTATTTTTGAAATATGAAAATTGCATGAGTAGAGGCACATTTATTTATTTTCCTCTTTATTGACTAAAAAAAATTAAGGAGGATAAACATTAAAATACTATATATTTTCTTAGAAAAGATAAATAAAAAGTAAGAGATCTTGAATGTCATAGTGTTTTTTAGTGTTAGTTTCAATATTAGTAAATTGTTGACTTAGTAAATAGAGTCATTACTCTTTGTCCGATGATACAGTAACAATATTCTTATAACTCTCAATCAGTGTATCATGTGAGTTAATAGAGGATAACACCAAAATATTGTATTTAAAGGAAAGCCCGTTAGCCGACCATCTTGTACAAATCAGTCAGTCTCCAACAAATGGGTCAATCAATCTTTACATGTCTTTTGTATGACACGTGCATTAATACACAATATTATAATAGTAATAGTGACTAACTATTACTTAAGCATATATTTATATTCATTTATAATATATTACAAAAAATAAAACATAATTAAGCTTAATTCAAAAAATGCTAATGGTAGACAATAAAATTTATATTGAGCAAAAATTCATATTTTCAGAATTTGACCAAATTATCAAATATTGTATAAAATAATATTATAAAGTTTTTGTTGAACTAAATTACTATTTTTAAATATCAAAATAATTTTTTTAGTAGACAAAAACTACTATATTTTAAAATCACTCAGTAAAAAATATTAAATAAAAACTCAAAATATTTATAATCTCGATCTCTATAGCATACAAAAAAGTTACGCAGTGAAAGTTTAGCCAATACAAAGTTATTCACATTTTTTTATAATGGAAATACAAATTTGATCAGAAAAATAACAAAAACATAAAATTTTTTAAATTAGAAATAGCGCAAATGTTCCTTACACCGGGATGAGCAATTCTCCCAATAGGCTTGATTGACCAAAATCGCTTCATGACCTTCAAATATGGACTTCTCTTTTATCTCTCCTCACGTTTCTCTCATAATTTCTCAAATCAAGTTCTGTTAGCTGAAATCAAAGAGGCTATTGGTTTAAGAAAGAAGTTTTGAGTGCTTTTAGATATTATAGTAAAATATTAGTATAATATTAATAATACTATTTAATTGAGTCAATTTTTAAGTATAAAATTTAAATAAATCATTTTAATTGTTCAAAAACTATAAAAAATATTTATAAAATAAACAATTTTATTTAGAAAATATCGATAAAATTGGTTTGTAAAACGGACACCTGATGGTCCCAAAATCTGCAATTGTACCGATATGTATCAATTTCTTAAGAATTGTTATAGATGCCCAAAAATTTTCAAAAAAATCTATGTTAGTAAAATACTAGAATCAAAATAATATGGAGAAAACGATTTGTGTGTTGGAGTTATAATGACCCCAGAAAAAAAAAATTGACAAAGTTAAAATACGAACTATTATATATAATGCAATTTATTAAAGAATGTTGTACTAGTAGTCAACATATTTAACAGACTGAGTAGAAATTTTGTAATTTTCATATTTGTGCCAACTTTTTAAGGATTTTCTTGAACATCGTTTTGAATCCTTAAATGTACTACAAAAATATTTTTTGAGGACAAAGTTAATTTTTTAATTGGTTAAACCAGTGCATTTTCTACTCTGCCCAATAGAAATATTTTAAGAAAATATTTAAATGTCAAGAATACTCATATCTATATCATATAAAAATTATATAGTGAAAGTTTAACATGTGTGAAGTTATATTCATTTGAACATTGCAAATGTATAATTTTAATTAGAAAATTCTAAAATTTCTCATATCATTAAAAATTGAGATAGACATAATGTAACTTACCTCAAACTGAATCGATGGTAGAAAAAGGGCTGAAGTCACTTGAACCCCATTTTATCTTACACTAAGCTAGCGTAAGGGGAGGGGGGTTGCCAAAATGAATTTTAAGAGGGTATTGAAATTTTTATGAATATTGATCTGTCTTAGTAGGCTTTAAAACTCCAACATGGCAACACTCTTAATAAAGAGCGCGGTTGCGCCGCGCCAAAATCCAGAGCTGCAGCACACCCCTTTAAATTCTTAAAATACAAAGAGCTCAATACCTTTACATCACTCCCTTGGGAAAATTTTAACTTTTAGATTTCAAGCATACATACCCTCATGGGACACTTCAGGATGGATTTCAGGCATTCACATGTAGACAAAAAATTCTTAGACACTTGCAAAAAAAATGCATAAGCTCTAACATACAAAAATTATCGGGCTAGGTTAAAATGGATTAAATACTATTATTATACAAGGTATTACATTTGGCCTCCTGATACATTCGTAGCTTTAAAAGTTCAATTAGAGCCAACTCGGGGGTAGATTCACCAACCCACCTTTTGATGATCAAAGGACTTAATCTATATTATTCTTTATCAATAACTATAAGGAATATTTCATTTTTTTTCCTAAAGTTTTAAATTGTTGACGAAGGTCGGATGGAGGATTGGTGGTGGCGATCAGACAGAGGTCCGTTGGCGATGGCATGGCAGAAGTCCAGCAATGGTACCCTGATGATGAGGGTTCATCGGTGGTGGTGCTGAGGTAGAGCTCCAGGATTCTTCAAGCCTTAGAACTCTCTTGAATCTTTAGCCCAATGTTAAGACTCCAAAAGGTCCAAGCCCCTTTCATGTGGGAAGAGAGTGGTCTATTTATATATTTTGAGAGTGGCATGCTATATAAATATGGAGAATATTCAAAACAAATTTGGAGTGCTTCATCGAACAACCCATATTGATTCCCTCAATTATAAATTACTTATTCATTATTTAAGTGTCATAATGATGCCAAAATTAAGTGATCATAGGCTCGTTGGATTCTTCTCATCGAGCCACTCGATTCAACTATAAGCATGTCATATTTGGATATCAATTTCATCAAATTAATATTTTGGAACTTCTAAATATGCTTTAAGCACTTCATTTGAGTCAATTAGGGCTTAGATTAGATTGATTTTGACGTTGTTGGGTTAGTCTTACTTAGACATTCAATTTGATTATAAATTTGTTGAAATTGGAGTTCGGTTGATCCCGAATTTAGTATTAAAAGTGATTTGTTTCTCACCAAGAATATTTTTGGTGAAGGGTTTAGGGTTTAGAGTTTAGGGTTTAGGGTTTAGAGTTTAGGGTCACATATAATTTTTTATTTTTAAGTTATTTGTTACCATGACCCACATCCAATGTAGGAGAGAACGAAGATTTCATTTCTCTCAAATAATCTCTCAAACTTGAAGCTCCCACTCTCTCGCGCTACAAAAAAAGTAATAGTGCATGAGTTCATCTCATTTGGGTGTGGAAAGATTCTCGAGAATGTCCTAGCTTCAGGTGGTGTTGAGGTGGATAGCAACAATTGATTCACACGTGATTAGATGTAAAAATGGTAGTTGAAGTGATCCACTTAAATGTCATACAAGCTATCAAATCCTACTTAGTAAGCATCAACATTTGAATGATCGACGGGAGCTTTGATCCTTAAGATTAATGGATATTTATTATAGAGAGACATTGCGATGTTGAATCTCCAAGTTTTCTACTTATACTGAATCAAAATATAAATTTCCCAATTTCAGATCACAATTTGTATGGTTCCTCTGGCCCCCTCCTCCTAAACAGGCTACAGCGGGGGCGGCGGCGATGGAAGGAGGATGGCAGTCGTCTTACCAGCGCTTCAAAAACGCTTTCTTCCGATTCCTTCACCAAAATCCGAAGCTTTACGCTCTCTCGCCGGCATCTATTGCCGGAGTCGGGGATTATTCCACCCGACTAAATTCCATATCCGTACTTACTCCACTGAGTTACCCAGAACTGTCCCAGGCAAGATTATTTCGTTGTTAGATTCTTGTACCAACCTGTTCTCTCTCCGTAAATCCCATGCCTTGCTCTTCGTCCATGGATTGGCCAAAAACCTCCCTTTCCAGACAAAGCTCCTTGCTTCCTATGCTGGTTTGGGGGACGCCAAATGCGCACGCATGGTGTTCGATAAAATTACTGTCCCAGATCTTTACTCATGTAAAGCAATGATGAAATCATATCTCATGAATGACTGCTATTTAGATGCGATCAACCTTTACGGGCGTTTTAGAGAGTTCCTTCTAGTGCAGGACAATGTCTTGTTCTCGCTTGTTTTGAATGCATGCATTAAATTGCTGGATCTTAACCAGGGAAAGAAGCTTCATTGCCATATAACTAAGGTTGGGAACCCAGATGATTTTCTTCTCAATACAATCATTGCCATGTATGCCAAATGCGGTGATTTGAAATCAGCTTGTATCTTATTTGATACAATTTCCGAGAGGGATGTGGTCTCTTGGACCACAATCATATCTGGTTTGGTTCAGAATGATTGCGCTGAAGAGGGATTGATTTTGTTTAACAAGATGAGATTAGCAGGTGTAGAACCTAGTGAATACACTATGGGTAGCATACTATCAGCTTGTTCATCAATGGATGCTTTAGTTCAAGGAAGATGGATTCATGGTTATGTTTTGAAGAAAGGGATGGCTATGAACTCCTTCATTGGATCTGCATTGTTGGATGTATATGTCAAGTGTGGGGAAGTTACTGATGCTTATGCTGTCTTTGATGGACTAGATTATGTAGACCTCGTCTCATGGACTGCAATGGTCGTTGGTTACACGCAGAATGGTTGCGCAGCTGATGCGCTGAAACTCTTCTCGAACCCGAAATGGGCCGGCATAATGCCTAATTCCATCACCATAGCAAGTGCTCTTTCAGCTTCGGCGCAACTGTCCAATTTGAATATAGGCAGGTCAATTCACATACTTGGAATAAAGCTAGGAGTAGAAGATTACAATGTTGTGATGAATGCAATTGTTGATATGTATGCAAAATGTGGTGCCATTAAGGAAGCTGAATATGTTTTTCAAAGGATGGCTTGGAAGGATTTAGTCACTTGGAATGCAATGATGGCAGGCTATTCTCAGAATAATTTTGGATCTGAAGCTCTATTACTCTTCCACAAAATGAGATTTGAAGGTTACTTGCCTGATGCTGTAACAATAGTGAATGCTCTCTCAGCTAGTGCTTCTATTTGTTCACTATATATAGGAGACTCATTTCATGCTTATGCTATCAAAGTTTCCTTTCTTTCAAATATTTATGTTAGTACTTCTCTCCTAAATTTCTACAACAAATGTGGGGATTTAACATCAGCTCGTGGAGTATTTGATGAGATGAGAAATAAAAATGCCGTTACATGGTGTGCAATGATGGGCGGCTATGGTTTGCAAGGTGATTCTGGTACTTCTCTTGATCTTCTTCAAAGAATGTTGATGGAAGATTTGAAACCCAATGATGTTACCTTTACAAGCATTCTGTCGACTTGTAGTCACACTGGAATGGTGGAGGAAGGTAAGGAGCTTTTTGATAGAATGTCTAAACGGTATGATGTAGTTCCATCCATGAAACATTATGCGTGTATGGTTGATATGCTAGTAAGAGCCGGACGGCTTGAGGAAGCAGTAGAATTCATGGAGAGAATGCCTGTGAATGCAGAGATTAGTATGTGGGGAGCTTTGCTTCATGGATGTGGAGTCCATTCACGATTAGATCTTGGAGAAAAGGCACTTAGAAAAATAATGGAGATGAAGCCAGATACTCCAGATTATTATGTTTTGCTGTCAAACTTGTATGCATCTGATCAAAGGTGGGATGAGGCTCTAAAGATTAGGAAACTTATGAAACAGAAGAGATTGATGAAGTCACCAGGAAGTAGCTTCATACACATAGATGGTAGATGACATTTAAGTGAAGAGAAAAGTTTCAGATGCTGATGTTTTCTGGCAGAAGTCAATTCGTGCAGTTTATTATTCACCTCGAGTGAATGGTTTGGTGAGCATCATATAATCAGTATAAAAGTATATGTTCTCCCCTTTTTTATTAGATTAATTATTCCGTGCAGACGAAAAATATCATTTGGAGACCAATTAAAATACGTCACGTCATCCCTTCGTTCGGTACCACGGCTCGGTACTGCTAACGTGGCACATTGTACATTACAGGTACTGCTGACATGACACATTCTCCATTATCTAATTTTTATTGACCCTTGATAGTTTATTCTATAATTTGTTTATGGGGAATATAAATGTGTACTTTCAACAGCAAATCTTTTCATTTTCATTCAACAAAAATTATGGAAGTTTTATATGTTATAATTAACTGCATTACAGGTTTATATGTTATGATAGGTTGCATTACAAATAATTTATAGGACTGTTTGGTTTGCTGAAAAATGAATGAAGAATAAAATGAATATGGTATATTTGAAATAGTTTAAGTTGTTTTGATGTGTGTAAAAGGAATAGAGATATTAGTATTTTCTTAAAATATTTAGCTTGAAGCAAAAAGAATGTAATGTAAAGTCAAATGATGGTGATAGCCAATAGTTCCTGACTGAAGGCAGCGGATGGCAATGGCTGGTGGCAATAGGAGGCAGTGGTGGTAAGCGGCGGTGATAGGACCGGCAGGTAGAATTTGTCAAAAAGTTGAAAAATTACTGAGAAGAATACTATTATAAGGGTATCTTACTCCCTAAATGAATAAGACCTTAATAATAAATATGAATTTTTAAAAGATAATTTTTATAATGATAGTATAGCATTAAATGATATTTGAGCAATTTTCTAGATTGTTCTCTTTGTAGAAGGTAAGATTCTATGGTTAGGAAGTGGTATGTTGGATGCTTATAATTCTAGTTAATTGTGAATGGTAGGCATCAAGTGAAGATTAGTGATCAATCAAGTCATCCTTACAAGAGGGGCAACATAGTCATGAAAAATAGAGTCTAAATGTTCTTAGTTAATAGATTTTGGACATTGGTAGGCATCATTTGGGGATCAACTGCGAATGTTAGACATCAAGTGATATAAATCTTGTTTATTAAATAAGTTGAAAAATTATTTTCTTCTAGCTACCAAACTCAAGCAGAATTTATCATAAGAAGTTGTTTCTCATCACATAAATTTTTGACTTGAAATAAATTACCCCAAATGATCTTTTAAACTAGCTCAATATATCACATGCATATTTCTGTGGAAGTTTTTTCATATCTAGTGCATGATATTGAGATATTTCCCATTTAATTGGACAGTCATTTCAAGAACCTGCAGGAGTTTAGTTTGCAAGTAAGTCACTAAAATTTTATTAAATATTTTGATCAAGTATCTAAATAATTTTTTTAAACAATATTTGTTGGTTAACGAAATTGTAGATTCAATCTTGATCTATTATCTAGTAAGATGAATGTAACTCTAGTGGTTTAAGGTTTCGTTTGAGACGGATTTCTTATTGCTTCTTAAAGTAGCTTTTTAGTTAAAAAACTATATATTTATATGTAACATATAAAATGTACTATTTATATAATATATCATTCTCTATAACTCTATTAATGATGATATCTTAGACCATGACAAAGAGGAAGGTTGTGATAGGCCAAAGAGGAGGTCGCAATGAGATATCGTTGAGAATGGGATTCGATCATCTTTCTCTCTACATACTTGTCGGGAGGGAGCTTCCATCGCCTATCACAAGTAGAGTATCGAAATTTTATTAGAGAATGCATTAATGTCTTATGCATCCGTCGGCTCGGGTAAATTGGTGTGGGTTGCCCGCTAGGTTGACCGAGGTTTTAACTGGCCTATTGACAATGTTTCCTCGTCTAAAAAAAAGTATTATGCATAATGGGAAGATGGCTACGAGATTGATGGTGTCTGAAGGTGATAATGGGACCAGTGGCATGTGAAGTGAAAAAATTTGTGACGGCATCTAGACAACATGCAAAATTTTAATAGGCTGAAGCAGCACCATGAGAAAAGGTTAAGGATAAGATCATAAACTAAAGCACTATATCAAGATTTGAGTTATTCATCTTCTACAACTCTTCATGCATGCCCATGGATGACCCATAATAATTAATAAACTTAATTTGAAGTCCGTCGATGAGTGTGTGATCTATACAAATTAATGAAGCAACAAGTTGTATAAATTGTTTGATTTCAAGGCCACTTTACTTGCCTTATTTGGCTAATTCAAATTTTCATATTTTTGAAAGCTTTAAACTTTTTATTTTTTATTATCTTATTTCTCTTATTTTCTTTTCATATGTATCTTGACAAGTGATCAATTCATGTAATAATATTACATTGGTTTCTAAGGCTTTTCAAAATTATCCATGCTTAGAAAGTGAAAGTGCTCAAATGACACTAGAAAGTGCTCTGATACCACTTGAAAGTTCGTTAGGGATGTTAGGCCCTTATAAACTAGCCCAAGGCTAATTAAGAGAGAGGTGAATTGATTGTTAAAGATCTTTTAAAACAAAACTACAAACCAAAACACCACAAAGAAATCAACGATGCTGAAATTAAATGCGGAAGCCACGATTAGATCTTGGAGAAAAGGCACTTAGAAAAATAATGGAGATGAAGCCAGATACTCCAGATTATTATGTTTTGCTGTCAAACTTGTATGCATCTGATCAAAGGTGGGATGAGGCTCTAAAGATTAGGAAAATTATGAAACAGAAGAGATTGATGAAGTCACCAGGAAGTAGCTTCATACACATAGATGGTATATGACATTTAAGGCTGCGTTTGGGTCGGCTTTCTTTTAAAGCGGCTTCTAGTACAAAAATTAATATTTTCTCCGTTTATAAAAGTATATGTTCTCCCCTTTTTTATTGACCCTTAATAGTTTATTCTATAATTTCTTTAGGGGGAATATAAATGTGTGCTTTCAACAGCAAATCTTTTCATTTTCATTCAACAAAAATTATGGATGTTTTATATGTTATAATTAGCTGCATTACAGGTTTATATGTTATGATAAGTTGCTTTACAAATAATTTATGAGGCTGTTTGATTTGGTGAAAAATGAATGAAGAGTCGAATGAATATGGTATATTTGAAATGTTTTAAGTTGTTTTGATGAGTATAAAAGGAATACAGATATTATTATTTTTTAAAAATATTTGGCTTGCAGCAAAAAGAATGTAATGTAAAGTCTAATAATGATAGTAGCCAATAGCACCTGATTGAAGGCGATGGCTGGTGACGATGGCTAGTGGCCATGGTAGGCAGTGGTGCTAAGTGACGGTGATAGGGCCGGCAAGCGGAATTTATCAAAAAGTTGATGTGAGTGATATAAATCTTGTTTATTAAATAAGTCGAAAAATTATTTTCTTCTAGCTACCAAACTCAAGCAGAATTTATCATAAGAAGTTGTTTCTCATCACATAAATTTTTGACTTGAAATAAATTACCCCAAATGATCTTTTAAACTAGCTCAATATATCACATGGATATTTTTGTGGAGGTTTTTCATATCTAGTGCATGATATTGAGATATTTCCCATTTAATTGGACAGTCATTCCAAGAACCTGTAGGGGTTTAGTTTGCAAATAAGTCACTAAAATTTTATTAAATATTTTTGATCAAGTATCCAAATAATTTTATTAAACAATATTTGTCGGTTAACCAAATTGTAGATTCAATCTTCATCTATTAACTAGTAAGATGAATTTTACGCCAGTGGTTTAAGGTTTAGTTTGGAACGATTTTCTTACTGCTTCTTAAATTTTCGTATGTATCTTGATAAGTGATCAATTCATGTAATAATATTACATTGGCTTCTAAAGCTTTTCAAAATTATCTATGCTTAGAAAGACCTATAAATAGGACATTGTTTTCTACTTTTGAAATCATTGAACAAAAAATTATTTTTGCATCTACAAATTTTCATGTGAAAAAGTTTGATAGTTGTTCTACTCTCTGGTGAAGCTTGATGTCTTATGCTCTAGAGCTATTGTAGCTTATTTCAAACACAACCTGTCTTCTGAAAATTTACCCCAGAATCTAATCCGTTAAAACTCCCCCGAAAGCGAGAGAGGCCAGAGAAGGAATTTTTGAAGCCCGCACACCCAAATTATTACAATAAAGTAATTGGGCTTGAAGAAGGTGGATGCCAAATATAGGGCGAATTATTACGTCCGGTCACCGGACAGACATCCAATCCGGGCGCGCCACGTTACCAAATTACATTGGGACCCAATGTATTTCAGTGACGTGGCGCGTCAGGATTGGTGTCCAGACGAATCGGACACCGGACGTAATAATTTGCCCAAATATAGTGAGTAGGGAACATATCCATCAAAACTCAGCAATTATGGTGGCATACATATTCAAGGTATTGTTATCATGATCCTTCATAGAGAATAGCCGGGAAAGAAGACTGATAAATATTACATGGCATCAACTTTACTCTACAAAAAAAAATCATGATTTTTAGAAGAAAAATCTGCCGAATAACAAACAAAATCAAACTACTTTTTTTATGGATTTTTCATCCATCATAAAAGAGTTTTTACGACCATAAATCCACCTTAAAAATTCATTTTGATTGGAGAAAAAAACCCACCATAAATGAGTTTCTACTATGAAAATCCATTAAAAAATTCATTCTGATGAAAAGCCGCCAGAACCCACAGAGGAAAAAATGGCAAAAAAATTCTTTGCAATGACCATTGGAAACAAACCTGACCGAATTTATTCATCAAAATTTCAAAGTAAATTTTTGTGATAATGATATTGTTCACATAGACTAGAAGTTAAATAAGTGTACTTCCAATATTGCGGTCAAAGAGAGACATTTCAACGAAAGAGTTGATTGGAGAACATAGCTAGCTTAGATGAGTTGATTTTCAAGGACCATGCGAAACACATTTGACTTATTTTGAGATAGTGGTGTTAATTCGGGTCAACGGATCGGGTTTGGGTCGAACCCGATTTGACTTGGCCATAAACGGGTTGACACTAACTCAACCCGGTTTTGCAAATGGGGCAGGATTGTCAACCCAAACCCAACCCGTGCGGGTTACCGGGTTGACCCGACCCAACCTGCGAGGGCGGGATGACAACAGTCTTCGGCTCTCAGGCAGGCCGGTAGCAACATGTTGCTCAGGCGAGACGGCGGCAGTATCAGCCGCAGCTCGCGGGTGGGACGGCAATGGCAGTCTTCAGCTCTTCGCGCTACCGTTGGCTTCAGCGGTAGTAACAGCACTGCAACAACGCGAACGGGACAGCGGCAAACCGACATTGGTGACGTGACCTTGAACGACACGACCGAGTGACGAGACAGGTCAGACACTCACACGGGATTACAAACGGGTCAATCCGCGGGTTTTTAGGTTAACTCGAACTTGACCCGTTTTTCAAACGGGTCAGAAATCCCAACCCGGACCTGACCCGTTTCCCAAACGGGTTAACCCATACCCGCATTTTTCTTGGTTGGGTTTCGGTTCGTGTTAATTTTTTACACTTCTACTTTGAGGCAAGCTTTATGTGATTATTAGATTATAAAACTTAGGCTTTAGTTGGTGCATCTTTCTTACTATTTCTTAAAACAATTTTTTAGTACAAAATTTAAATTTTTTTGTACTAATTTTTTTTTCAAGAAACAATAAAAAAATTGTCCCAAACGAAGCCGTAAATGAAATTTCATTAGTCATATAAAGTTAATGATCTTAGCATGTTTGGATCATATGTTTAATGATTTATGTCTTGCCTATCAATATCAAGTGGTAGGTATGACATCATTTGCTAAACATTTTCTTGTACTCCCAAAGAATTTTCCTTCAGCAACCTCGAAGAATTTTCTTTTGAGGACTTTAGCCGCCAAGAAATTTACAATTCAGTGAGAACGATGGAGGAAAAAAATGCCATTATGAAAGAGAAAGCAAGCATTATTAAATTGAATAACAATATATAGACTATGTTGCACCGATACATCTATTTATGAAGGCGCGTTGTATCTGATACATAGATACATGTATACGTCTCTGATACGACACCGATACGTGTCGGACACAGCAAAGCCGTATCCAATTAAAATAATATTTAATTTCAAAAGGACACGCGTGTCCGTTGAAAAAAAAAACGAAAAAGAGACTCCTCGTATTTACTTCCGCGGCTGCAGGTGAGATTCTCTCATTTACGAGAGGGATTTGAGTCTCTTGATGATATGAGAATATTAGAAATCGCTAAACTTTCACTTGATGGGCCCGAATTAGAAGCTATGGTATTTACTGAAGATGATATATTCTGTTCAAAGACAAACCACTAAAGAAGCTAATCATATTATTCCTTCATTGAATAGTTGAAACTTTATAAGCTAGACAATTTATGTTTATGCTTTTGTTGTTGTTCTAGACATTTAATGTTTATTTTTATTTTGATATTATAAGCTACAAGGCTAAAAATGATGTTGCTTTTTTTTTTGTAATTTCAAATATTATGCTTTGATTGTTTTCTTAATTTTTATGTATGGTTTACAAATTATAATGTCATGTCCGTACCGTACCCGTATCATGTATTTTAAAGAATTGACGTGTCCCGTATCCATATCGTGTTGTATCCGTGTCATCGTATCCGTATCGGTGCAACATAGTATATAGATTAAAAAAAAGGGAATAAAAAGAAATATAAATAATAATAACTACAATTATAAATACTTAAGATTTCTTCAATAAATATTAAGTAAATATATTGATATTAATATATTAATATAATAATTTTAAATTTTTAAATAATTAAATTATTGCAAAATCATTGGCTATACATAGTGGAAGTCTCCGAAGACTAACTATATTAAATTAATATAAATTTTATAAATAATTTATATTAAATTTAATGAATTATTTTTTAAAAAAAGTGGTCATTTAAATCCATTAAATTTTAGTTATTGTAAATGATTGACTTACAAATAATAATAAATTCCGGTCGTTATAGGGAGTTGATTAGATAAGAGATTTCTAAAATAATTTTTTGAGGCAATTATTTAAATTATTTTATGATATTAATTATCTATGAATTGTTAATAATTCTTCTTACGAGTGAAAGAATATTCATTCAAGATCAAAAAAATGCATTAAATTTAATAAGCAATCCACCACTTCATTTAATGTGGATCTATTTATGTTGGAAAGAATTGAAGATGGAAAAGATGTTCATCTAACAAAGATCTGATATTAAATCATCGAGAAGAATTTATTCAAAAGTTCGTCTGAATCTGTTTAGAGTTTGTTTGAGACAATTTTCTAACTACTTTTTTTCTTAGTCAACAACTACAATTGTGCTTGGCTACTGTTTTCTAACAGCTTTCTCACGACTTTTTGAACATTTTACTAGCAGAAAGTTATCTTATGCAACTTCGTAATTAATTTTATAAAATGCTGCAGCTGTTCCAAACATACCTTAAATCATAAAGGCTTCATTTGGAACAGTTTTCTTACTGCTTTTTAGTACAATTTTTTTTAAAAATTGTCCTAAAAAGTTACTTTATAAAGCAATATGAAAGTTGTCTCAAATAACATGAAATTTAGAATATTATTCCTTCAACATTTAAAACGGTGTTATAGAGGGCAAATTATTAGGTCCGGTCACCTGATCTAGAAATAGGTCCGGATATCCAATAAAAACTTGCCACGTGAACTGCGCTTTGACTGTGCGCTTTAACAGTGTTTTGACTGTGCTTTAGGTGCATTTTGACTGTGCTTTACCTGCACTTTACCTACGCTTTTTTGAGTCAAAGTGCAATCCACGTGGCAAATTTTTAGTGGATGTCCGGACCTAAAAATAGGTCCGTGACCGGACCTAATAATTTGTCATTATGGAGACAGAGCCTTTTCTCTACACACATAGATGTGAGAAAATGAATAAAAAAATCATCATTTAGAGTGAGGACTAAGATTTTATTTATATTGAAGTGTTCTTTTTTTTTTATACATCATAAAATAAAATTAAATAATCAATCTCTACACATTTTAGAGTTCATACTGATTAATGTGGTATGTCAGAATTTCAATATTATACTTTGATTTAATAACAATTTTAGGTTTGATTTGGGATAATTTGTTTAGTATTTTCAAAAGCAACATTTTAGTACAACATTTTCTTGAACTATAAAATTTTGTACTAAAAAGTTGTTTTAAAAAACAGCAATAAACGAAACCTTAATCACTATAAATTTATATAACACCCAATATATAATTAAAATTCATATGCAAGCTTAGGTAATTGAGTCTTAACACAAATAGAGCCTTGTTCGAAAATACTCAGCTCATTATTGACTCAAATATATACATAATTTTGGCATATTAGCTTGATATCTTAATGGGTCCATAATTAGATTCAAATTCAGTGAAGCTTAAATGAGCCGACTGAGTTCGAACATCAAACACGAATATGACCTCCACGAATAACATTGAACCCAAGCCGAATACAAACACCCATCCAACCAGCTCAGACTCGACCCGTTTACGCTCATCATCTCAAGTGCATTGGTCTTGTAGACTAGTTGGTGTTTTTGTGCTCAGTAATTTTGGGGTTAGAGATTTCATCGTCGATGGAGGCAGAAGGCAGTTTGCAACCATTAGATCAAGTTTGAGCAGTTCACGAATATTAAGATGAGAAAATAGGTTTATGATAACTTAAGATAGTTTTTTGATAACTTTATTATTAAACATACATAATATAAAAAATTTGAGTTGGGACGACTGGCATTTTTTTTTTTTTTAATGATTATAAAATTACTGTAGGGTCGAAAAATAACTTTTTAAAAGCTTCTATAAAAACAATTTCTTAGAACAAACATTTTTTAGAAAAATAATGAAAAAATAGTAATCAAATAGAAATATAACGAGTTATACTGTTATTGTTTGGTATTGCTCGGTATTTCTCATTTTTTGACTCGATTTGGCCTCCGACCGGACGTTCCTCTACGTCCGGTCGGAGGACGTACCAGAGTTATGAAACTAATGTTTTCAAATTGACCATTTAATTGAACATATTATTTTATTACTCAAATTTATAACCTTCATAAGAACCAATGAAGGATTTCTTTTTTAGCCTTTATCATTCTTTTTTCTATTTCAAATTTAATGGGCCCTAAGTTTTCTTTAGAAGATAGTCTTTGAAAATTGAATCATTTTTCTTGAATTTCAATCAAAGGGGCGGTTATAGATAATGATGGGTTATCAACCTAAACTAATTAAAATTATGAAACAATTAGGTGCTTTATCTATTCTATTATGTTTGAGTTTATCAACATAGGATGCTTTGATATTAAAAATATTGGTAGATGAGTAAAAGAAAATTAATTTTTATTTTTTTAATTAGATAAATTAATATAAAATTTAATATTTATTGTATATTATCATAAGATAATAACAAAAAATATTACAATAATAATAATAACAAGCTTTTATCTTACTACGTGAGGTCAGTTACATCAAGCTTTTATCTTACTACATGAATCATTTATCTTCATTGTGTTTTATAAAAAGTCAAATTTTCATTTTTTTAATTTTTTTTTAAAATTTTTTTTAAGTCAAATTCTTATTTAAATCTAATAAAAATGATCATTTGTAATATTTATAATCAAATCTTTTTAGGTATATGTCTATATTTTTTAACATAAGTCGGATCTAATACAGCCACTCTCATAATTGGGTCATAGGAAGCCCATAAGTTTATTATTAAAATTATTAAAATTATTTTTAGGGGAGCCACCAACTCCTAATCCGTTACTAATGAAATGATATTTCTTCATTTATAGAACAACTTTAGACTATTTTATTTTATGGGACCCATTACAACAAACTCATGACTTTTTCCCATAAATGGATTAAAACAAAAATTTCTCATTTACAAATAAGATAAATCTTTATAATAATAATTCATAGGTTTAAAATAAGGAGTTGAGCCGATGAGTCACACCCTTGTTTGAGCATGAATTTGATTAATTAATTGAGTTTAAGCTCGAACTCGAGCATTATTTTACAGGTTCAAGCCAGCTTACGAGCTTACTCGTTTATTTTGAAAGAGAGAAAATGATTATGAGTCAAATAATTATTATAATAAAAATGAGAATATGGAAGAAAAATAATAAATAATAATTTAATATAAGAAAGTAAGATATAATTAAAAAAAATTAAAAAAAAAATTTTTTTTTTGATAGTTCAGAATTATGAACGCTAATATATTTTAAGTGCATTTTATATTAACTTTTTTTTTTAAATAAGCCGACTCGCGAGTTAACGAGTCGAATCAAGGCTAACTCAAGCTCAGTTTAGCTCATGTTGCCTTTTATTGAGTCCAAGCGGGTTCATGAGTCAGCCTACCCTTAGTATCTAATATCTTAGCGTGTAAGATTTTAGGAGAAAGAAAGCTCCAAATTTTCTTTCAACTTTGAAATTAAAAAAGAAATAAAAAGAACAATTATAGAGTTAGGCGAACGTGAATTGCTAATTAAGTCAAGACCTACCAAGTAGATTATATTACAGTTTTGCCATTAAACGTTTAGCTTAAGGAATCCAAATGTTTATTGAAAAGAATTGGTAGATGGAAATAAAGTCTTTAACAAATAGAAATATATATATGCGACTTTTTTTTGTGAATATATGCCAATGTATGCGACTCCTCATAAAAAAATGAACTTTGCTTTGTGTGCTAAATTTGGATATCATTAAAAAAACACTATTAAAATTGTTCTATGAAGGATTTTTCATAATGTTCATAAAAGATTTAGAAAGTTGTTTTCAAGGGTTTTGAAAGTTGTTTTCTTATCATCGTCTGATCTAATTTAAGATTTCGTTTGGAACGGCTTTCTTTCAGCTTTCTAAAATAGCTTTTTAGTATAAAAATTTTAATTTTTTGTACAAAAAAGATGCTTTATGAAGCACGAAGAAAGTCGTCCCAAACAAAGCCTAAATTTAATGACAATAATTTTTTAGGTCGATTTGATAAAGAAATTTGCTCCTAAGATTATGTCTAACATATCACCTAATCGTGAAATAAGATGCTATATTTGATGATAGTTTTATTTATTATATTATTATTAACGCACATTCCCTGAGTTTTATTTTTTTGGTAGGTGAATAAAGTTATGATCGTACATGAATTAGGACTTGCACAAAATATTTTCTAAGTAAATTCTCAACTTGTTTTTAATATTGGCATATTCAGTGGGGTTCATGCTATATTGAGGAAAATTGAGAAGTCGAGAATCAGCTTGGATTAAGTCAATAACATTCTGAATGGTTCTTGATAAGATAATTCATCAAGAAGTTTAGTATTTGCAATATCATTTAAGTTGGACATAACACTATAGGTATGTGAATCTTATCAAAGTTAGATGTTGCTACTTTTACATATAATGATTAAAGGAGAACATATCAGAAAATTTTGCTTTCAATGTTTCAAAGACTATGGCCTCTATTATTGAGATCAAAGAAACAAACTACACAAAAGCGTTGGAATTAGGGTTAGAAATAATAGCTTGCGGCCTCTATTACTAAGGTCAAAGAAACAAACAAGACAAAGGTGTTGGAATTAGTTTTAGAAATAATAGTTTTATCCATAATAATGGGATTTCTTACGTATATAAGTTAAAGATTTGCTCCATTCTTGGTTGGGTTTTGGTTAAAGATTAAAAATTTACTTATCAAGAATTATAATTAGTATTTTTCTCTATATATTTGTCATGCAAAAATTTGATGGTTTTATTGTTATGTTTGAAGACATATTTTCTCTGCCATAGTATATTACACTTAGGTCATATGATTAAGGTCTTCCTAACCTTCTATACGGAGGGCTTCAAATCATATTTGATATTCATAACAATCGATCTTGATGGAAATTGGGCATCTATTGATGATGGGCAAGAGATAGGGTTGATCCAACTGATATGAATGGGTCTTAAGTGAGGCATAATCTATAGGTTAGCTCTACTAATGGCATTGGTTGAAATAACATTCATATCCCCAATCCATAACTAACATAAATCTCCTCAATTTTACATAATATACATGGTAATTGTGCTCTTTTTTTCTCCACAATTACGTCTCATTTTTACTACAATAAGGCATCTCTTGTTACATTGATGCAATGAGCATCTATGAATTTAATTGAGGTGTCATCATAAACATATTCTAATTAATCATTTATTGTTTTGTTAATTACCTCTAAGAATAAAATTTGGGCTTTGTATTAAATTTGCATACAATCTTTCTTGTGACGTCTAAAATGTATAATATCCCTAGTGCTCTTGGAATTCCCTTCAGTAGATGCTTTGGGCAAAAATGTTGGGTAAATGGGAGGAGCAGGTCTAATTGTAGACATATGGGATAAAGTAAAAAAGGATTGATTCTTAGTTCCAAAAATATTAGAAGCAATTTTCTATTATTATTCAACCACCAAGGCTTAATGAAAGGTTATTTCTAAGATTTGAGGATCAAATAGTTCAACCTTATTTTTAATTTCTTTCATAAACCTGATGATAAATTTGTTGGCCAATTATCATATATTTTCACACAATCAGTTTAAAAAATAAGGCCTGTAAAAGTGTTCATATATCTAGTTACAGAAAGGTTGCCTTGTCCCAAAATCAGTAATTGAGCATGTAATTTATTATCATGATGCCTATATGGTATTTGGATCTCACAATTTTCTTCATTTCTAACTAGGCTATGCTGATCCTTTCTAATCTTTATTTTAAAGCTAATGGTATTTATGTATAAATTCTAACATGTACAACCTAATATCTTAGAAAAAAAATACTTTTTTAGTAATTATATATTTTATACCAATCAAGAAAATCATTCATCTAAATTAACCAATCTAAGAAGCTATTTAATCATGAATATAATCATAGGTAGGTGCTTCAATTTAAATTTTCTAAGAGGGATCATTAAAATCAACATTCATACAATAGTGGGGCTCGAGCTCAAGAAACCATTAAAAATAAATTAAAAAAAGATTTTAGGCTTAAAGGGTCCCATTTGGTCAATTCTGGTTGACCTGGTCAACCGGGTTGACCCAGGGTCCAAGCTCGGGCTCGACAGACTCGACTCGACCCACTGAACCCAGTGGGGAGGGCCATAGGGTCTGACTTGGTCAATTTGACCAAGTCAACTGTTCGGGCCCAAATCTGGGCAAAATCGAGGTCAACACCTACCCCTATGCCTATGATTTGGTTGTCGTCTATTAGGTTGGTCTTCTCTTTGGTCCATATAAGAATTATCATATTCTACACCTACGAGTATATTATGCAAAGTCCTATATTGCTCTATTATTTTTTCTTATAACATATGTTACCTACATTTATGTAAAGTTTTGAATATTGCTCTATTTTTCTCGACTCTCCCATCAATTGGGAAGATTAAACATGCTTTGGCATATGGCTTGGACAACAAATGTGTCAAACATTGGGGCAATATGATAAGAACCAAGATTTTGTTGGTACGAGTATTTTATTCTCTATATTGTAGAACATATATAATGTATTTATTCATGGTGTTTCATTAGATTTTAGTTTTTTCTTTTACATATATTTTTAGGCTCAGTATCCTTTTGTGATTTGATCTATATTTTTCAATTAACTGCATACGCTTTTAGCTCTAGCTTTCTACACTTTTCCTTTTTAAACTATGTACTTTGATCCCTTCTTATATTTTACGCAACTCAATATGTACTTTCTTTATAAAATTCATTATCATTAATGAAAGTTAATTTATTTTTGAAAGATCTATCTCTTGATATTACATAGTACAAGAGCTTCCATGTTTACTCATTATTGGACAAGGTATCAATTAGATTGAGAGACTTATTATAAAAGATGAAGAAAATATCCTTCAATCATCATTTGAGGTCACAAGGAATGGGGACCAAAGCAAAGATTGGGGCCCCATAATTTGAGCTTATTTTAGTACTTCATTATAAGCTTAAGGGTTGATTAAGACCTAGCTAGTACTTCTCCATTAAATAGCTATCAATAGTTTTTTGGACCACCATGTTATCATTGTGTAAAGTCAAATCGCCACTACATATCTTATTATCATTTAGGGTTTCTAATGTACTCTTCAGTTTTGAGTATCTGCCTAATCGAGCTAGGTTTATTTGATTTTTATCGAGCTCAAACTCGAGCTCATTTACAAAGCTCTAACTTGGCTCGTTAAAACAATTTTAGACTCGAGCATGTTTAAATAAAATAATATTAAAAAGTTAAAAATATATTATATGATGCTAATTTAAATTAATTTTTTTAAATATTTTAAATTAATCAAGTGGCTCGACAAGCTTGCTTGCTGAACCAGGCAGAGTTCAAACTCGAGCTCACATATTATATGAGCTCTAGTATAGACTCGTTCCCGAACTAATGGTCTGACTCGTGAGCTCGTTAATGATTCAAGTTCGACCTGACTCGGCTCACTTACACCTTAATCTAAACCATCAAAGTCAAGTTTAAAAAAAAAAATGAAAACTGTTGATTTAAGCAAATGATCACAATTAACCAAAAAAAAATTCTAAACCACTAAACCAGCCATGGAGAAAAATAAACCCTACTACTAAATAATAAATTACGAAAAAAAAATAAAATCGGGAAAGAATGTGGCGTTGATGGTCAAATCCGCATAAAAAAAAGAGTGGGTGGATGTCCACAGCACAATTTGGTCAACAAATTGTTGCCAACCTTAGCCGCAGCGCTACAGACTAACCTCCCATGCACTATACGTCTATACCTACTGCGGAGCTATGAGTTATCTGCTCCAACTACCACAAAATATTAAAATATTTATTTAGCTTCTATACTTTACTAGAATGAAGAATACTAAAATTTCTCTTTAATTGCGCAGAATTTTAAAGCAACCTTAGATTTTTTTAAGTAGAACTGTGGAAGAACTATTGTGAAATTATATTGGAAAAAAATGACTATCATGATGCTTTGATGTGAAATGGTTTATGATGAATTTTAAAATTATTGTGTGTTAGATTATTATTTATGACGGTAAATAAAAAAATAAAGAGCTTAATATTTTAGTTTTGAACGAAAATTGAGCATATATATAGATAAAAGAGAGGGGGTGGAAGAGTCATAAGAGATATTAAAATTTTTACATGGAAAATCTTGAAAAGATGAATAACTATGGGGTGGCCCAATTGAAATTATTTCACTAGTGTTTGTCGTTGATTACAAAGGATGCTCTTTTGTTGGGCAAACATTAGCATAATATAGTAAATATATATTGTATGGAGCTTGTTATGTGATTGGAGTTGGAAGAATCTAATAACATAAAAATTGTTTTTAAGATATCGTAGGATTGTTTGGTTGGTTGGTGGGCCATACTCATGCGATGGTAGTCAGAAGGACCGTAGCAGGAGATTGAGGTCGGAGGGACCATAGTCGGGCAATGGATGTCGGAGGAATCGTAGTAAGGTGACTGAGCTGGGTAATGGTGGTCTAAAGACAGTGGTTGGGCGATGATGTTCGGAGGGACCATAGTTAGTTAACAGTTGTCTAAGGACTGTAGTCAGGTGACGATAGTCCGAGGATCATAATCAATGGGAGATGGAGGTCGAAGGTACCGTAGTCAAGTAAAGAAGGTTGGAGGGACCGTAGTAAGGTGAGTGGGGTCGAAGGGACTATAGGTAGATGACGGAGGTCATGGGTTGTAGTCTGGGGAATGTGGTCTAAGGGACAATAGTCGATGAGCGATGGAGGCCAGAAGGGTCATATTCGTCTGGCGATAAAGGTAAGAGGAACTGTAGTCAGGTAACATATGTCGAAGGGACATTTTTTATGGAGATAAAAGTCGGAGGGACCATTGTCGGCGGGCAACAGAGGTCAAAAGGACTGTAGTTTGTGGGCAACAAAGATTGGAGGGACCATTGTCTTATGGTGGTGTTCTAATGGACTGTAGTTGGGTGATGGAGGTCGGATGAACAATAGTCAAGCAACGGTGGTCTTAGAATTATAATCGATGAGCAAGAAAGGTTGAAGGGACCATAGTCGATGATGGTGGTTTGAGGATTGTAATTGATGGGAGATAGAGGTCAGAGAGACTGTAACTTTGAGATTGGGGTTGAAGGAACCACAGTTGGGCAAAATATGTTAGGGATAGTAGTTGGGTGACTGAGGTCCAAGGGACCATAGTTAGTGAGTGACGGAGGCTCGAAGGGTTGTATTCAGCTAGCAATGAAGGTTGGAGGGATCATAATCAAGCGACAGAGGTTGGAGGGACCGTTATATGGTAAAGGAGATCGGAGGGACCATTATTGGTATGTGAGCAACAGATATCAGAGAGACCATTGTCGTGTAGCAGTGGTATGAGGGGCCATGTTTGGATAACAACTTTGGTCAAAAGGACCTTGATAGATGAACGATGGAGGTCGAAGGATTATAATCAAGCAATTGATGTCACAAGGATTAAAGTATGCAGATGATGGTGGTCAGAAGAACCGTTGTAAGCTGACGATAGAGGTCGGATGGACCATAGTCGACTTTGGAGGTTTGTGAGGTTGTATTAATCAGACAATGGATGACAAAAGAATCTTAGTCAATGGATGATGTAGTTAATTGGATCACATTTGAGTGGTTGTGGTTGAAGGACCACAATCGAGTGAGTGTGGTCGAGAGGACCATAGTGAGTGAACGACAAAGGTGGTGAAGGAACGTAATCGGGTGACTGAGATCAAAAGGACCAAAGTTAATGATCGATAGTGGTAGAAAAGATCGTAGTTGACTAGCGATGTGTAATAATTGAAAATGACATAAAATAAAATTTAATTTAAAATCTAAAAATTTTAAATTAGACTATTGTGACATTATGCTTGCAAGCGCATCGGTGTTGGAAAGATTAAAAAAGCACCACAGCGGTGTTGAGCTTTATGGAGTTGTGAAAATAAATTAGGAGCAGTGATGCAGAGGTGGCACTGTGACAAAAGGCTCACATACTATGTTGCGATATTGGATCTTGCACTTCACGATGCTAGACACTAAAATGATTTTTAATATAAATAATCCCACTACCATTCCTTCACCTCCCTCAATTCATTCCTTGTTGGGGAAGGAGCCAAGGAGAAGGAGAAGAGAAGAGAAGAGTGAGAGAGAGAGAGAGAGAGAGAGAGAGAGAGAGAGAGAAGTTAGAGGAAGCACTCAGGGGCTTGTTTGCCCGTTGCTCTTGTTAGAAAAAAGTGTCTACTTGTAATTAATGTCTACTCTGAAAGTGTAACGTTGTGATATCTCTTGTTCTAGTAAACTTTTTACCATAACTTGTGATGTGATGGATATTATTTTTATATGCATTTTGACATAAATATTAATGAATTTCAGTGGACAAACTAATAATATCTTTTTTTAAGTTAATACATAGTGTATAATTTTTTTTTGTTTTTAATAGATCATTACATTTCATACATAATATTGTATTGCATGGAAAAAGTGGTATAACTGATATAAGATAAACTTGACATTTGCATTTAAGCAAGAAAAGTTGATTGTTAATACTATAATTAATACGGGTTTACTTTAAAATAGTAATACCATATATAGAAGGATGGGTCGATGAAAATTTCTTAAAATAAATGTTTGTGGTATAATCTTGATTGTAGTATATAACCGATTGAATAAAATTATGCTGACGGATAGAGGTGACAACTTTTAAATATTTATTGAAAATCACTTTTGAACAGATTTAAAATTTATGAATAATGATGATAATATATTATATTGTAAGAGTCAACTCGTATTCATTATAGTGTTAAATGTCAGCCTTCCTTACATACATGCAAGTGCAATCTTTTCTCTATGCAATGTAAGTCAGTATTGTGTACAAAATATAGAAATGTATAAATATAGGAAAATCTATCAAATTTGTATACTATGCATTTACATCAAAAAATGTAGATAGAAAAATATATTTAAGGCCCTAATAATATAACAAATAGTGCACTTCTCCACATTTCAAAACAACTCAATGCCATATTATATAGAATGCAAATGCAATGTAATAGTACTGATTAATTAAGATATCCAATGCAATACCTAAAAAATGCTTGAATTGGTAATAAAAGCCAAATTATTTATAAAATAGAATACTCACTGAACTTTAACTTTTCAAATTCTAACTTCAGTGGAATATTCAAATAAATATTTTAAGACTTTGATATAACTATTGCATTTGTCAAAAAAAAAAAAACTTAATTCAGTAATATACTTAGAAATTCATGTAGGAAAAATCAATTGTTAAAAACTCACTTTCATATAGCCAAAATGTTCATAATAAGAAGTGCAATAATATATTAAAAATTACACAATAAAAACTTTGTAAAACCTTAGAAAAATATATTTCCATTCATATCTTTTTATAAACTTACATAAATTGAAATTAGAGAGGGATTTAGGAGTCTACCTTGAGCTCTACAATTTTTTGAACATACCTATTGAATGAATCCCAAGTTTTAGCCTCTAAATTCTCTCTCTCTCTCTCTCTCTCTCTCTCTCTCTCTCTCTCTCTCTCTCTCTGCCCCCTCTTCTCCTCCTCATCCTATCTTCTTCTACAGCAAGGCTAGGTGAATATGAGTTTAGCAAATGATTTCAAATATTTAGTATTTTAAACCCAATATTCTGACTTAGCACCATGATGCTCACTTTTTCAATGTCTCAGTACTCACTTTTGCAGCATCACAATGCTCACAAAGAATCTTCTAGATTTTATCAGAATATCCTCACATGAAACCTAACATCTTAACACACACTTAAACCTATTTTTTTAATCCAATACCCCAAGAGCTCAAAGCTAGAGAGCTGAATACACTAACATTGTGAAGCCAGCAAAACATTTTCATAACTTGGAATTTTATTTCTCAGACCTTAAACCTTAGTTAATTATAATCCAAAAAAATTTTAGGACTCATAATTATAAATTAGTTTAAAATTAATAATCATTAATAGAAAATTACCTAAATTTAAGATGACATATATTACACTACTCTCCATTAATAGGTAGTGAACCCTACCATGGAAACCGTATGTTAAACCCTAAAATTCTTATAATTATCAAAATACTCTCAAACCTAGGATTTACATTAGGTTACTCATGATCCTAAAACTCATCCTTTGATCCACTCCAAAGTTTAAAGAGTCTTAGTCTACAACTTTGATCGAATGTTAGAGGGGCTTAACTAAAGTTAACTCCTTACCCTTAATACTTTAAATTAAAACCTTAATATTTAAATTTGACCTAATTGTTGCAAATTTGGATTCAATGATTATGATTTTGATGATAACAAACATTTCTAGCATGTCTATTTTTTTATTATTACCCTGCCTACTAATATGTCAAGTCCATAAGGTTAATTATAAATTAAGCCAGCTCAAGATTGGGTAGATTATGACTGAGTTTTTCTGTAAGTGTATTTCCATTATTTTTATCTTTTATTGAGTCAAATATAATAATGTGAATCCTAATGGTAAGTAACCTTGCACGCACATAATCGAGGGAAGAAAATTCTATTTGTTTTAGAGTTTTCTATTTTCGATCATATCGCCTGCGATGATCCACAATCATCCTTGACGATCAGTTAAAAATAGAAACTCTAATTAAGACATCCTTATTATGACAACCAAATTAAGCAAATCATCCTGGACGATCTTAACATCGTCCTAGATGATTTTAACATCATCTTGGATGATAGGCTCAAATCAGAAAGAATCAGCTGCCAACTGTTTTAGGCATGTTATTATTCTTAAACATTGTACAAGACATCATCCTAAATTAGTCAAGTTATTAATGGAAGTAATTAATGTTTGATTGATCGATCATATTGTCCAATATGATTGTATGATCGTCTTGGACAATTAGTTAGAAAAACCTTAGTCTTCTTTGAATGGTCCTAGACGAACAGAATGATGTGTTGGATAATATTTATTGATTTGAACTAATCATATAGGATAATCTAAGAATCTTCCTAGATAATAGGTTATTTTTTCATCATCCAATATGTAAAGTGATATGGGCGACAAGAACGATGTGCTAGATGATATTTATGATTTTGTACTAATCATACATGATGATATCCGAAGTCATTCTGGACTATCATAACAACGAAGTTTTTTAATCGTCTAGCCCTCCTAGATCGTCCTGGCAGAAAGGGCTGAAAATACGATCGTCTTGGATGATCTTTGACGGCTAGTTACAATTTTAGGGAAAATTTGAAGCCCTTCTATATAAGATCTCTTATTTACTCAAGATTAGATCTTTTGCTACTGTCTTTACTTGAGAGAGCCAAGAGAAGGAGATGGGGAACTTGAGAGAGAGAAAGAGAGGAACTTGTGAGGGGGATTTTATGAGGGGTTCACAAAGGTTGCTCCAAACAAGGATCTGAGTAGTCTTCTCCAATCGTCATCCCTGATTCCTTCGAGGTTATAGAGAGGTCTACTTCAGCGATCGATCAAGGTTCTTTGTCTGCTTCAGGAGGAAGCAAAAGGAGGTCGAGGTTCTCTACCTACTTCAGGAGAAAGCAAAAGGAGGTCGAGGTTCTCTGCCTGTTTCAAGAAAAAGCGAAAGGAGGTTGAGTTCTTTGCTTCACCAGAGTCGGTGGAAAGGATTTTTATAAAGGTTTCTCCATCTTGCTATGGAAGCAAAAGGAGAGTCACTGAGTTTAGTGCAATACCCGGAGGAGAGGCTCCGAGGAGTGGACGTAGGTCAAGTTGACCGAATCACTATAAAATATGGTGTTTGTTTTCTTATTGCATTTTCACATTTAATTTCCGCATTTTATTTTATGTGGGTAATTGTTTGGTTTAGATCGTATTTTTAGTTTGAGAATTTTTAAAAACACAATGAAAATTTTTAAAAACACAAATCCCCCCCCCCCCCCCCATCTTGATTAGCCTTGGGCTAGTTCATAAGGGCTTAACATCTCTAATAAACTTTCACTAATGACATTGCTTTAATTCTAATTGCTCTTAACTCATATTAAGAATATTTTGGCTCATGATAGACCTAGTGTTTTGAAAATTGTTAACTTTAGTTTAACCAACTCATTAAAAGAATCTTAAAACAAATTTAAATGTCAAAACCTAATTAATTGATAATGGCTTTAAGTATAAGTTAATCTAACTCAAATTTTGATCACTTGGGTACATGTTTAACCCATATCCAAGCTCCTTTGACCTTGGTCGACCCATATTTTACTTAAAAATCTTAAACCCTAAATTTTGAATCCAAGCATTTGCACCAATCCATTTTTTTTGGCCTTGTTCCAAATGACTATAGTCCATCCTAAATACACCTAGGAACATACCTAAAACATGGTCAAGCACATTGAACCATGGGTGGCCAAAGTACTAAAATATCCTTAAGGGATACCTACCGTTGGCACCTTAGGATAAACCATAGTAAACCAACTCTAAATCAAATCAAATTTTGTCTAATCCCTGCTTATACCCTGGGCATGATTCCTAGTTCAGCCCAACTCCAAGCTAATTCCATGAGCGGCCTAACCTCAAAGTGAAGCTAGATGCACTCTTTCCCTGAGAAAGGCTAACTTTATCCAACTTCATCGAGGATATCTCCACCTTCCCTTGGCTCTAAGGGTATCTAATCACTGATTGTTTGATCAGGAGGCCATGGATAACCAAGGTGGCAATATGATTATAGTCCTAACATCATGGCTAACTATTTTTAATTACACTAGAATGCTCCAAGACAACCTTTCACTAAATTGTCCCTAACAACTAACGAGCTGAATTTATTTTGGCTGTCATTGAAATGAGTGGAAAACACCCTGAGATCGTCATATAAATAGCTCTTTCCTCATCTAAAATTGGTTGCACAAGTTGCACTTTCTTTACTACCAATAGCTCCATCAATCATCCCTAAACCTTTCCAAGCCCTATTTTACCCTTTAAACGAGAGAGAGAGAGAGAGAGAGAGAGAGTTATTTTATTATTCATATATAATCAAATAATGATGTTTAAACTTTTATATAAGCATATCATTATTTATACATATATTTTTGTTCTTTATAAATAAATGATGTGTACTTTTGCATATGTTTATGAGGAGCTTATATTTTATTTTTATGTACAAGATTTATGTGCATATAGTGGCAATGTTAAAAAAATAAAGAAGAACAAAATTTAATTTTATTATCTAAAGATATTATAAATAATTTTTTTTATCCTTAAGAACACCAAATGATAGACATTTATGAATATATATATATATATTATACATAGACTTATATGTTAAAATTTTAAAAAAGGTTCACCCATCAATCCACCCTCAAACATTCCGCATGCTTATAGAA
The DNA here is from genome assembly GCF_001605985.2 of Dendrobium catenatum. Lineage (NCBI taxonomy): Eukaryota > Viridiplantae > Streptophyta > Magnoliopsida > Asparagales > Orchidaceae > Dendrobium > Dendrobium catenatum. The sequence continues at coordinate 241,280 of NW_021319434.1, forward strand.
CTTAAGAGATTATTACATGCAAAGAATCGTTCAATTTTGTGTCCGTTAAAAATAAAAGCTCAACATTGAATAGCAAAAATGAAGTGATGAATCTCTCGAAGAACTTACACTTATCCAAAATAAATAAATTATTTAAATTATGTCGTGAATGTTCAAATTTGAACAAGAGGGAAAATGTATAAATAATAAAAATGTCATAGGATTTCTGAAATTTTCACCTGATTTTTTTTAGAAACAACCCTCCAGCACACTACCACCATCACCGCCCCCGATGCATTATAAAATGTGCGACCGCTGAGAACGTGCATCAGCTCACCAACCCCAACGTCCGCTGTTCTTCACTCTCTCTCTCTCTCTCTTTAAATCTCCCGCTCCTCTGTTTTACCTATTCTATTTCTGTTTTTCCTATTCCCATTTGATTTCTTGTTGTTAATACGGAGGTCTAGTCTTCTCTTGTCCGATTTGAGGTACTTTCTTCCATTATGATCACTTAATTTTCACCTTGAAATCGGTCAGCTCATCGCCATCGGAGTTTGATTTCTTTCGATTGATCGATCGAGCAGGAGACGGCGGAGATGATTATTAACGTACGGGAGACAGTTATGGTGAAGCCGGGGGCTGAGACGCCGCGGCGAAGGATTTGGAACTCGAATCTAGATCTGGTGGTGCCGCGGTTCCACACACCGAGCGTATACTTCTACCGGCGACCAGAGATGGAGGGTGATGGGTTTTTTAATGCGCAAAAGCTTAAAGACGCGCTGGCGAAGACGCTGGTGCCTTTCTACCCGATGGCCGGCCGGCTTGCTAAGGATGAGGATGGGAGGGTGGAGATCGATTGTAACGCTGAGGGCGTTCTTTTGGTCTTCGCTGAGACGAATTCGACGGTTGAGGATTTTGGGGATTTTGCGCCAACGATGGAGATGAAGCGGCTAATCCCTATGGTCGAGTACACAGACGATATCTCTGCTTTTCCCCTTCTGGTACTCCAGGTATGGGCTGAACTCTGAATCAGGACTGATTTTCGCTCGTCCGCGTTTTTTTTTTAAAGTAAAGTTTAGGGAAAACATAGGATGAGCATATCTCATCAATTTTTTGAAGAGTGGATTTCAAAAATTCACACATGTCAATTTTTTATAATATTTATATATTATCTTTATAAAAATATTTTAATATTTTGTTATTCTATTCGAAGTCTTACCTTATATTGTATATCAACTGTCTTATTATTTTACATTTATCTGAAAATTTTAAATATCATATATTAAGATCTTGAATTGATAACACGTTAGTTGAAAATAAATTTAAAAATTCTGACAGATTAGATGCAACGGCTCACTTTGAATATTAAATTAATTATTATTTTTTAATATTATAATTTAATTATAAAAATAATTCCAAATGTTCAGAATAATTGATCATACTCAAAACCGGACGTCTCAATCAATTACTGTTTTTCAGAGTGAAATAGGATAAACTAGTACAGCACTTCTCGGTATATCTAAATGATTCAAAATGCATAAAAGTGTGGTTAAATAGATTAATTTTCTTGACTTTTTTTTTAGTCACGTGATAAATATAAAATTTTTTGTACATGTGAATATTATATTTCGACAGAAATTTGTTAGCCAATTGGCAAAAGCCACTTACAAGCTGCGTGAATAAATTTGTATATCATTGATAAAGATGCATTCTAGGTCAAAATCCATTCGAATGTAATTCGGTTTATTTAACCTTTGAATTTAAACCCAAAATATCAATTTCTTTGTATGGATGAGAAACTATTTCATAAGTAAATACATAAATCTTAAAAATTTTAAGAACCTATAGGATTTTGTGTGAAGAAGCACAATAATCATGAAAAGCTTGTGGCATGTATGGGATCCTCTTTTTTTTTTTTAATTATATTGTTTATATTTAATATGAAAAGAAAAATATATTTGATGTCTTATAAGTACTTTAATAAAAAAAAATCAGGCAAATGTCTCTTTATGAGTTCTCAATAAGTTTGGGAGAGAACGATCATTTGTGTGGTTTATAGGACATATAAGACGAGTATTGGGGATTTGACAAGGAATTTAGAGTATGTGTTGCAATGGCATGATACATAACTAATTCATCATCAAAGATCCCAGGAGGGAAATCCGAAAAAAAAAAATCATTTCCTCTCCTCAACCCGCTTTCCGTCTGCACCTCACTCTCCTCCTCCCTTTCTTCTATTCTCACAAAATCCAACTCCCTTCTCCATTTGAACTCCTCCATCAATATGATCAATCATGAATCTCAATGCATATTATAATTGAAAACTTCTTGAATTACAATAAGGATCGTCCTACTTTGATTTAAGCAAATGCATACTCAGGTGAACTTCTTGATGAGATAAACCCATCAACACTAAATGGGATCCAAACCAATTCCAAATAAGCCAAAATCAAGCACTTGAAGAATAATTCGAACCTTCGAAACATTTATTGGGTGATCAAATGATATCAAAATATTACATATTTATAGTCATATCTATTGTCTTGACAAGATGAATCCTATTGAATCATGTTTTGTTCGGTGTATGATGCTGAGTCGTACTTTACGCTACCTGTGAACTGGGAGCTTGTAGGGAGATAATTATTTCGGAATTAGATCCACGCAGTCTGGTTTGTTCGTCGATGAACTCGCTGGCGGATGCTTGGCAAAAGGTCTTTCTTCTCAGCAATCGTTATTTGGGCCTAGTCGGCAGGCTAGGGTGAGTGGAGTTATTGAAGAATATTGTTGAATTCTCCCTTTCTGAGGAGAAGAAGATCCACCGAGAGACGATAAGAAAGTGAATCATTTGGAGAAAGAGATTGCCCAGTTGCGCGAGCATCACAAGTTCGAATGAATCATCGAGAGCTGAAGCTTTGTCGGTCGTAGAGGCCAAAGACTAGTCTGAGGCGACAACTACTGATTATATTGTGGACGTCAAGGCCAAAGAGCAAGCTACGGCGACCGTTGCCGAGTTTACAGGTAAGTTGAATGAAGCGCTCCATGTTATCCGTGGCGAAAATTTTGCGCGCATGCTAGGTGATCGATACTTTGACGGGCAAGAAGTGATATTCATTCGTGATTTAATAAATGAGTCACATCGGCCTCCTGTAATTCTTTTTTGACATAATGTAAAGAGATGTAAAAAAATTTCTATTTTTCTTCTTTATTTTTCCCTTTTTTGTGAGAATTGTTGTTCTTGTTGACCATATGAGCAACCTAGACCCACTTTCCATTCCACGATAGCTCATTCCCCTGACAGCACTTAGATGATACTCGCCCCTCTAAGATCATCTTCCAACCTCACTCAACTTGCCCTTCTCAATAGCCATTCTCCTCGACATCGATGGGTGAATTATAACGAAGGATTGATGGGATCCCCCCATATCCAAGGCATACCCCATGCATATTTTCGAACCCTATAAAAATGGGGGAGGTTCGAATAGGAAGAGAAGCCCATAGCCTACAAACCGATCGATTAGGCCCACTAAGGAGATCAGCCTAAAAAGAGGATCATGCCTAAAAAGAAATGAAGAGAGATATTGTATTATGTTTCCCTTTTCTTAGCTTAAGCTCTGTAATGCAATGCTCTCTCTTTCATTATTCTTGTAACTTTGACTTGGATAATAAAGATTCTATCTAAATTCATACTTCATTTCTCTTCTCCTCTCTTTCTCCCTCATATTCATACTTCATTATCCTCTCCCTACATGCTCTCAATTAACAAAAGTAGCATGAAGTATAGCCATGTATCGTTCACCTAACAAAATAGGATACAACAAATCCAGCTAGCTCAATATCATTAAATTTTGATATCATTAAGACACTTAAATACTGAAAGAATAATATAAGAATTAGAAAATCAATATAGGTCATTTAATGAAGTGTTTCAGTCTTTGGCTATATTAACGAAGAACATCACTCTTAAAAATTATAAATATGCCGCCACTCTCTATATGAAGAAGACTACTTGACTTAAAATTCAAGAGAAGTTAGATGCTTGAAGAATCATACAGCTCCATCTGACCTCCATCATTGGACCACCATAATGAACCATCACCAACAAACTACGCAATTAGACCACCAACATCTAAACATCTCAATCAAATAACTAATGGCAGACCATCGCCATCGAACCATGGCAATCTGACTACCACCATACGAACACCTACATTGGAACACTCCCTTCTAATTATGACTTTCAAACCTAACCTTCAATTGTCAACTACAATCCTCTAACCATTATTGCCCAATTATGACCCTCTAATCACCATTGCCCAACTACACCCCATAGTCCTCTAATCATCATTCCTTGACAACCATCCTCCGGCCATAATTGCCATATTACGACCCTCTGAGTATCGTTGCTCAAATACAGTCCTCAACGCTTGACTACAGTCACTCAACCACTAGCGCCTAACCATAATCCCTTTAGCGCCAAACTACATTCCTTAAACTACCAAATTACGATCATCCAACCATTCCTTGACTACAATTGATGCAACATCAATATAAATGCCAAGGATAAGATCACAAACCAAGACCTACATTATAATTTGGGTCATTTATCATGCATAACTCTTCATACAAACTCGCGAATTTCTCATAATATTCTTAATATCATGGGAGAATGTCTTTATAACTTAATTAAAGCCCTCTTGATAAGTAGGGACGTTATATGAGTCAAGAAGATAAAGATCTTTATAAATTAATTAATTTCAAGAACATCCTACTTACCTTATTTGGTCAATTCAAAATTTTCAGCTATTTGTAAGCTTTTAATATTATTTTTTTGTTTATTTTATTTTTTTCTTATTATATGAGGACATATCCTCAATTCATATAATAGTATTTTGTCGTCTTCTAAGACTTTTGAAAATTGTCTAGGCTTAAGAATGCTTATAAATAGAACATTGCTTTGTACTTTTGATTAATTGAATAAAATTTATTTTTGCTTGTATCAATTTCATGTGGAAAGATTTGGTGGCTGCTCTATTCATTAGTGAAGCTTAGTGGCTGATCCCCTAGAGCTTTAGTGAGTCCTTAATTATCTTTTCTTACTTTTATTCCCCTTCTTATCCAACACAATTTTCATTGCATCCATTTAGCCTCAAGCGTAGCTTCCCTCAACCCCAAAACCCATAAAATGTATTTGAAACTCCCGAATATTCCCTCACTTCTCTCATAAACTTCCAAGGTTTCAAATTACCAATAATCCTAAGACACCATAGCCAACATCTCAATATAGAGAAATAATTTTCTGCTATGAGCAACCAAATTAAAAGTATCATAACTTGTCAACCACTAATTTAAAACCCATAAAAATATCACCATTTATTCTCTGACATCCTAAGCATTTGATATGGAGTTTCTCATTATTTCTCATATATATATATATATATATATATATATATATATATATATAGAGAGAGAGAGAGAGAGAGAGAGAGAGAGCCTAAAAGTTTCAGCTCCAAATTTGTCTAAAATCTAAATTTTGTTTTACCGCCACCTAATAACCCTCCCATCACAACTCTAAGTGAATACTAATCAAGTTATTGCCCTCGATATAAAAATACTCTAGGTCAACGATTCTCGAACTACCAATGTCTGATTATAGTCTTCCAATCATAATTGTCTAACTATATTCCTCCGGCCACTATCACCCATCTATGAAACTCTAACTACTTTCGTCCGACTATAATCCTTTGCCCATCATCAAATGAATTGTCTTCCAAACATTGTCGCCTGACTACGATCTCTTAGCCAGTATCACCCAACTATAATCTCGTTACTACTATCACTCGGTTATGCCGATGCGTACTCACTTTGTGGCCAATAGCATTGAGGCATGCCATTGCCTATTAGGGAGATGTGTGTCATCATCACAAAGGTTGACACTAGCCTAGTTTGTTACATTAAACATCAATGCATGTCAGTGCCTATAAGATTGATGATCAGTCAACACAAGCTCTAACTCTTGTTGTCAATGCTAATATTTTATCTTTGATATCCTCTCTTTAAAGAAGAATGAGAAAACATACAATAAATGATCTCTTGAATTTGGCTCAAATATTGCAAGACTCTTCCGACTTCTATCACATAATTTATTATACATAGTTCAAATATATGTATTATATGAAAACCTTCCTCAATCACGGGGAAGTGCATTATTTATAGTAAATAGCAAATATTAGGGAAATCATTTCAACTACAACATGCCCATGATTTTTCTCCTTTTTAATTTTTCGCATAGAACTATAATATTCCTTGCAACTTTTCTTTTATCTGTATGTGTTAGATCTTTTTACAAAGCTAAGCTTTTAAATGCTTTTTTCTCTAACATCATAAATGTTCTAGCACATAGTTATAGTAGGATAATGCCTTTATCATCCATTATTTTATCTATTATGAAAAAAGAAAGTTAAGACTCAAGGGCAAGTTTGGTTACAATTTTGAAGGGATAATATCCTAGACAGATTATAGTTAGAAACTCCTTTCTATTATTCATTATTATATTGAGGCCTACCTGTAATCTCAGAGGCATGATCATGCTAGCTTCTCAAGCATGGTTGTCACTGAGCATGTACTTTTATTCAATATTTTTATACATATAAGTTAATCTTGCGGGCAACTATACTTCTCAAAGTTTCTCTTAACTATAGAGAATTTTTCAAGAAAGTTCTAGGTGAATTTTAACTCCACAGTCCCAAATTAGGTTTCTACTCCTATATGAAAGTTATTTCCATAATCTTGAGAGGGCACTTATGGTCTAAAGATAGATTAATTTTTTTATTTGATTCATGATACACGTGGCATTCGCCCTCCCTCTATCAATATACAATCAAATCCTAGAGGAATTCAATTCTGCTTCTTCCACATAGGTTAATATGATCATACAATACTCTGATAAATAACCTTGGGATCTCTCAAACTCTTCCATACAACTTAACTTTACTAAGTAACAATCTGACAAAAAATATGAAATAGCTCAAAGATTTGTGTGAATTCTTCTTAACTTCTTTCGTATAAGCAAATGCTATCAAGCAACAACCTTGCATATTACTTTGAAAAGGTCAAATATCTTTGGCAGATTTTTCGTGGCCTCCTTCACGTAGGTTAACATCGTCAAGTAACACTTTGACAAATAATTTTCGATATGTCAAATATTCTTGGTGGATTTTTTTCGACATCTTCATCATAGGTTAACGTTAACAAGTGACACTTGACAAACTACATATGATAGAGAAAAAATCTTTGAAGGATTTCTTTAAACGTTTCCCATCATAGATTAAGGTTTAAGATGACACCTCATTCCAACAATCTAAGAAAGATAAAATTTCCAAAATAATTCTTCATAATCCTCAATATGGATAATGTGCTTGATTTAAAATTACAATATTGACAAAGCCTATTACCATTATATCGAAATGTCAATCACATCATGAAAAAAAGAGATGTAGGCATTGAAAAATGTTTTGTCTAGACATTAGGTTAGTATTATACTTAATACATCCTTAAAAAATTTTCATGATCGGGTACGAACCTCAAGGCAAATTCAAATTAGAAACTTCCAAAATTAAAATTGGGACCATCCGAACTCTGATTTTAGCAAACTTACACTTGACTTGAATGCCTCAAGAATACGAACCCAACGACACCAAATTCGACTCAATCTGAACCCAAATGAGTCCAAATCAATGACCCGAAGCGCTGTTGGAAGGTTCATACCACAATTTGGATTACCAAATAGTTTCCAAACATGACATGCTGGTAGTCGAATCAAGCAGCTCAACTAGACGAATTCAACGAGCCCAATATCATAGAATTATGACATCATTAAGTCCTTCAAATGACTAGCGAACGGTCCACGATTAAGGGATTTAACATCGGTCGTCCATCCAAACCACTCCTCATTTACACTTGGTCTTCATCTTATTTACGGGTCATGTCACTCTCATAAATCTATAAATAGAGCCACTCATTCCTCTTGTGAAGTGGGGGGATCCCAAGTAAGAGAGTAAGAGAAAGATCGGAGATCGCTCTTTCCACTTAGCTCTTCCTCGATCACCGCCCTGAGTTCCACCGGACCACCACCTAAAGTCGTAGGTCCACCGGACCACCACCTGACTACCGGAGTTTGGTCGAAGTTTCACAGGACTACCAGCTGACGTCAGTGTTCTGTCAGACCACCACTGATGCTCGGAGTTCCACTGGACCACCACCTGACGTCCGGAGTTCTACCGAACAACCACCTGATATCGTTGTTTCGCAGACCACCACCTGATGCTCGGAGTTCCACCAAACCACCACCTTATGCCTGAAATTCCACCGGACCACCACCTGACGCTCGAACATCTATCGGACCACCACCTAACGTCGGAATTCCGCCGGACCACCGCCTTACGACAATGGTCTTTCTGACCCTTGTCTTCTACCGATTACGGTCCTTCCGATCTCTATCGCCTACTACGGTCCTTCCGACCACCATCGTCAGACAACGTAGTTTCTTACATTTGTCTCCTGCCGACTACGATCCTTCCGACCTCCTCCGCCAGACAACGGTCATTCTGACCCCTGTCTCCTGCCGATTATAGTTCTTCTGACCTTCATCACCTACTACGGTCCTTCCAATATACATTGCCAGACAACGGTCTTTCTTACCCTTGTCTCCTGTCGACTTCGGTCCTTTCAATCTCTATCGCTTATTACGATCCTTATGACCTCCACCGCCAAACAACGGTCTTTATGAACACTGTCTCTTGCCGACTACGGTCCTTCCGACCTTTGTCGCCTACTACGGTCCTTCTGACCTCCATTGCCAGACAATGGTCTTTCTGACCCCTCCTGCTGACTACAGTCCTTCCAACCTCCATCGCCAACTACGGTCCTTCCGACCTACATCGCCAGATAACGGTCTTTCTGACCCTTATCTCCTACCGACCACGGTCCTTCCGATCTCTATCGCCTACTATGGTCTTTCAGACCTCCATCGTCAGACAATGGTCTTTCTCACTCCTATCTCCTGAAGACTACGTTCCTTCCGACCTTCGTCGCCTACTACGGTCCTTCTAACATCCCTCGTCAGACAACGGTCATTCCGACCACTATCACCCGACCCGATCTTTCTGACCTCCATCGCCCGTCGACTTTGGTATTGCCAATCAAATGAACATTTCAATACTAATTCTTCTAATTCCCACCCTGTAATATGATGTATATATTTGCTATATTAACCCAAGGCCTTCCTCCCAAGGAAGGGTCTCATTTGTAATCGACTACAAGTAATAGTGGATTCATTCAAACTGGGTTAAGACCCATGATTTTTCCCCCTTTTTCAGGGGTTTCCACATAAAAACGCTAGTGTTTCTTATGACGATACACCCTATCTTTTATTTGCTTGTGTGTTGGATCTTCGTACAAAGCTAAGACATTAAATTTTATATTTCTCTACCGCAACGAATATTCTAGGACGTAACAGTTTGGTGTCGTATGTGGAAACATCTTTCTTAAGTGGGGGTAATTTTTGCTCCAATATGTGAAAATCGTTCATGTCAACATCTTGACATCAATCATTACTGCATCAATTTTATGGGAATTAAATGTGGACTAGGGGCAATTATTGCTCCAATCTCTAAAGATCGTTCATATAAACACCCTGACATCAGTTATTTCTGCATCAATTTTGTGGAAATCAGATGCAGACTGGGGGGCAACCTTGACTCCAACTGTGGCCAAGAATATTTCTCCAATGCTTTCAATATCAAAATGATATTTCATGAAACTCTAAGTAAATTCAAAGATGTTTCCAATAAATTTTAAGCCCCATATAGTCCCTAGCTGAACTTCTACTTCTTGGGCAATGTTTTAATCTCAACCTTTTTTTTTTTTGAGAAACATCTTAATCTCAACCTTAAAAAGGCAGTAATGGTCTAAATATAGATCATTCTTCACCCTTGATTCGGGATATACGCGACATTTGCCCCCTCCCAATCAAGAAAAAATCAATCACAGGAGGATTCAATTCAACCTCTTCCACACAAGTTAACGTCATCGAGCAGCGCTCTGATATATAACATCGGATAAGCCATGCATTCTTGGTGGATTCTCTCGACCTCGTCCACACAGGTTAAACATCATTGAGCAGCGCTCTGACGTACAACCTCGGTTATGTCACACATTCTTGATGGATTCTCTCGACCTCTTCGACACATGTTAATGTAGCCAAAGCCCCATCATTTTTGAAGCCAAACATGTTGTCAATGAAGAGACCCCAACCATTAATGTTTGAAGAAGACCCCTAAACTTGAGAGCTCAGACATTTGAAGAATCACAAAGCATCATTAGACAACTATCGTCCAATTATAACCAACAAGCCACATCATTCTTATTACCACCATACGACTTGACCACTATACCAACACTATATCCTGGCTCTACTATATTATATCAATAATTTTTTTTTTTTCATTATGGGGAAGGACATCATTTAGAATTTTTTGAAGCCAAACATGTTGTCAATGAGGAGACCCCAACCATTAATGTTTGAAGAAGACCCCTAAACTTGAGAGCTCAGACATTTGAAGAATCACAAAGCATCATTAGACAACTATCGTCCAATTATAACCAACAAGCCACATCATTCTTATTACCACCATACGACTTGACCACTATACCAACACTATATTCTGGCTCTACTATATTATATCAATACTTTTTTTTTCATTATGGGGAAGGGCATCATTTAGAATTGATGACATATATTATTAAAATTTTTTTAATTTGGTCAAACCCTATGATTTTTCCTTTTTCAAGATTTTCACGTAAAAATCTGGTGTTTCTTATAATTCCTCTTTTATCTGTGTGAGTGCTAGATCTTTGTACAAAAGTATGATGTTAAACACTTTCTCTTTACTGCCTCAAATGTTCTAGCACAGGAACTGAGGGGGACATTGATGGGGATGGATGTGGAGGATGAAAGGGAGGGTAAGGCGACTAAAAGGATTGAGTGAAAGGGAAGTAGAGGAGACATCATAAGGCAACTAAAAGGATTGAGTGAAAGGGAAGTAGAGGAGACATCATTTGTGGTTGAGTGTTCGTCGACGAGGGGATCTGAAGATACTTTGAGAGGTTGAATGTTGAGTGGAGGTGTTGGGAGGGAAAAAATTATTTTTAGATATGAAGAACATTTAAAACCTTTCTTTATTAGATTTAAACGAGAACTTGACTTTTAATAGGACACAATGGAGAAAAAAGATTCATGTAGCCGACCCCACGTAGTGGGATAAAGGCTTGATGTTGTTGTTGTTGTTGTTGTTGAAGAACATTTAAAAGCTATTTTTTGGTATATTTTAAACAAGTAATTTTGTTTTTTAAAAAATAAAATAAATAATCAAACATATTTTTGTCTTTTTGAAATAGAATTTTAAAAATAAAAATTAGAAAAAAAAAAACTGATATTATTTTATTCATATCAATATCTAAGAGAGAATACAACCTCATATTATAAAGCTGGGGTTGGACATGAAGAGAGAGAAGATTTTACCTCTTCCTCTTCATAGAGTATTCGAAGTACAGTTCTTTCTCAACCTTCACTTTCTCCAGCCTTGAACACCTAAATTTATCTCATCACAGGAGAGCAATTTTCTTTCATTTACATCATCTCTTTGCTAGTTTTAATAGCAATCACAGATTCAATTTTTGTTGTCAATAGTGCCACCCAAAGTATAGAGATTGTGTCTAGGTTTTCTTTAGATCCAAATCAATATGGCACTGTGATTTTAAGTCAATTGTTTTTCAATTTAAAAAGTAATTCATTTTACATTCAAGATTCTGGGATTCACTTCTCAGGTTCAGTCCTTAACTTGGATACAAAAGTGATCCAACAATTAAAATGCATTGGATTTAGGCTTCTGTAAGGAAAGCTTTCTTAATATTTTTTAAAGTAGCTTTCTAGAATAAAAATTAAAAAATTTGTATTAAAAAACTGCTTTAAGAAATAGTAAGGGGTCTTGGGTTCGAGCCTTGTGTATGCGATGTGTGTGAGTCTACTTAATTTGCCTAAATGTAAAAAAAAAAAAAACTTTTTTAATAAAAAAACTACTGTCATAAAGGAAAAATTACTACGTGCTGTGTGCGGATGTGTCTGGAGGTCAATTCGGAATCACCACATCACCCAATGTATGTGGCATTTCCAAATTGTCCTCCGGATACATCTGGACTCCACAGGTAATAATCTCTCATCCTGATTATTACCTCATCATGAAGTGTTGAAACTATTGTATTTGTTGATTCCCATCCCATTGGAATTGGATTTGGAATTTGTCGTCTCCTCCCTCCAAGTTGCATTTCTTGACTTTCTTGGCTGATTCACAATTGAAAAATTGACTTCCATTCTCTTATACTGTAACAAAGTTTTAATTTCATTTTGCTTTCCAAATATTAAATCATTTTAATTTACAAATAAATTTAAAAAAATGAAGATATTTATCATGAAGTATAATCTCCATGGATATAAAATAAAATAAAATAAAAATTTAATTTTGTTCATGCGGAGTAAACTGATTTGAAAAGGATTTTTAATCCGCCATTGACTGTATCCGCATGGTCGCAGATTACCTACTTCAAGTGCGGCGGCGCGTCTCTCGGCGTCGGCATGCAACACCACGTGGCCGACGGCTACTCCGGCATCCACTTCATCAATTCCTGGTCCGACGTGACGCGCGGTCTCGGGCATCTCCCTCCCCCTTCATCGATCGCACCTCCTCCGCGCCGCAACCCCCCCCCCCACCTTCCCCACATCGAATACCACCCCCTCCCTCCATTGTCCACCCCCACCCCCACCGCCACCCCTTCCTCCACCGCCGTCAACATCTTCCACGTCAGCCGCACCCATCTCAACCTCCTCAAATCAAAAACCGCCACCACCAACTCCAACCCCCGCTTCAGCTCCTACTCCCTCATCGCCGCGCACGTGTGGCGCTGCGCTTGCGCCGCACGTGCTCTCCCTCCCAACCAACTCTCCAAACTCTACATCGCCACCGACGGCCGCAAGCGGCTTCAGCCCTTGCTTCCAGATGGCTATTTCGGAAACGTTATATTCACGGCGACGCCGTTAGCGACGGCCGGTGAGATGGGCGACGCCGCGGGGATAATACAGGCGGCGTTAGGGCGCATGAACCCGGAGTATTTGAGGTCGGCGTTAGATTACTTGGAGGTTCAGCCGGATTTAACGGCGTTAGTGAGAGGCGCGCACACCTTCAGGTGCCCGAACATCGGGATTACGAGCTGGGTGAGTTTGCCTATCCACGAAGCGGATTTCGGGTGGGGAAAACCGATATTTATGGGTCCGGGAGGGATTGCCTACGAAGGCCTTTCGTTTGTTCTGCCCAGCGCGGCCGCCGATGGCAGTCTCAAGGTTGCCATTTCGCTGCAGGCGGAACACATGGCACGGTTCAAGGACCTGTTCTACCAATTCTGATTCTTCAGTGTTAGGAGAAATTATTATGTGCGGTATTCGGACAGTGTTGATCAATCAGAATGCATCACGTTAGTAGTATCGAGCAGCGGTAATTCGTAAGGGAGTAACGTGGCACATTCTTATTGATTTCCAGACGGTGTTCGACGTCCGCACTTAATAATTAATCCAGTTTTAGGAGGTGGAGGAAAATTATAATGATATCACAGAAGAAAAAAATGTTAGAATTTTTTAATATGAATTATATTATATTGAATTTAATAATTATTTGATACACTTTGAGATTAGCCTCATCACTAATCTTAAAGAATATATAATAATTATTAAATTCATTATTATACAATTTGTATGATGATATTCTAGCAATTTTTTTTTCCATGTCGAAATAAGATATTATAGCTTTGAATGAATATTTTCTTATGTTTTATATGGGAGTTTTTTAATTAGGTTTGTTAGAGGATCGGTACATTTGTCGAACAACTTGATATTTGCTTGTATAAGGGTTGTTTAGTTTCATTTATTTAAAGCTTGAATGAAATTTTTAAAGCTCTTCGTTTAAATGAATAAACTTGAATATGAATTTGTTTATTCATTTATGTTATGAGCACATTTGTTTGTTGTTTAATAAGTAGCTTGTTAGCTTGGTTGGTGGGCAAGTACGATGGGAAATTCTCAACTCGTGTTCGATTTTCCTCAAGCGTCAGCACCTCTTAAATGAGGCTCAATCAAGTGCGGGCCAGGAGGTTTATGATGTGGGTGCCTCTTCTAGATTAGTCGATGATTAATTATGCTGTCAAGCGCCCTTTCAGGGGTGGCAGTGGATGGATTTCCCATTCCCACAAAAAAAAAGTAGCTAGTGAAGAATTTAATAAAATGACTTTTAAATAATAGTTTAATTATTTATTTATATTGTTAATGGTATAAGCAAGATGAAATAAACAAATATCTAGATGTATAAATTTCATCAAATGATTTATATAATACTAAGTGAATTATTAGAATTTTATTAAAGTTTATAATTTTATTTATTACTAGCTTTAAGTCTATAGATTTACTCTACCATCAAATATACAAGTAATCAGATACAATTACTCAATAGTATCACAGGTTGAGCTGAATAATTCATGATTGTAAGAATGATTATGCTTAATGCCTCTACATATATAATATTCCACATCATAAATTGATCTTTAAGAATGATTATGCTTCATAATTAAAAAAAAAAAGTTCTAAAATAATAAAATTCATTATCATTGGATACCATTTAGTTCATGATTAAATGGCCAAAAAAGATTTATGGAATTTTGTTTATATTTAGTCCTACAATCAAGTTGCAAATATCTTAGATGAATTAATTGCAACATATCAATTTTTAGCTATCTAATAGTATTGTTGAAGAAGATAAAAAATAATTAACTTAATTAGGAGGGGTTGACAAATCAATTCAATTTCTATTAAAAAGTATAGTACAAATGTGTTTATAATGATCCAATCATGCCACTCAGTATAGGGCTTCCCAAAGGGAAATATATTATAACTAAAGAAGTCTCAATATCGTCAAGGCACGTCACTTCATGAAACCTGATTGATGCCCTGCAATTACTAAAATTGAGCGAAAATCGTATCTCATCTCAGAAAGCTTCCATCTCAGCTGTGTATTTATAATCCTCCCATAACATATTCCAAGATAAGCTCTCATTGATCTATCAAAATGAATTCGTAATATGCTCAAGAGAAATGCATGCAAGAAATTTGCATCTATAAAGTATCTAAAAAATCAAATTATGCATGAGTGATCAAATTTGAATTTAAATAATGATAAGAAGCTTGACTCTCAATGGCATTGATGTAATTCCATGCAAGTTTAAGTATTTTCTAAACTTGAACTTATTAATTTATTGAATCTATGTCTATTTTGTATTGCGTGTTTATGTTAATATATTATCTTTTTCAATCTCTATCATAGAAAGCCAAGCAAAGTAGCCGTTAAATTACATTAATTAATCTTAAATGCTATATTCCAAGTATGGCCCCATCACTATATCTTCTATTATCAGAAGATTCTCTAACGATGAGTACTCAATAATCATAAGAAAAATAATATTTTATTTTACTTTTTCAGTGCATAAAAGAAATAATAGCATTGATTCATCATCAAAAAATTATCTTGATTAGGAGCGAATGTCAATGCAAAATTAAGTTGGAAATTTTCAAAATTAAAATTGGGACCATTCGAACTCCGCAAACTTATAGTCAAAACTAAGTCTCTCAGAACTACGAACCCAATAACTATGAACCCAACAACGCCAAAATCGACTCAATCTGAGCCCAAATGAGTTCAAATCAAGGACTCCAAGATTATTAGAAGGTTCAACCGCAATTTGGATTATCAAACGATTTTCAAACATGATAAGCTTATAGTCAAATCGAGTGGCTCGATGAAACAAATCCAACGAGTCCAAAATCACTAAATTTTGATATCGCTAAGAAATTCAAATGCCCAGTAAATGGTCCATGATCAAGGGATTCATTATCGATCGGCCATCCAAACTACTCCACATTTACCCTTGATCTTCATCCTATTTACGGGCCATGCCACTCTAGAAAATTATAAATAGAGTCCCCCCAATATCATGAAAAGGGGCCCCAAGCAAGAGAGCAAGAGAGATATCGGAGATCGCTCTTTTCCCCTAGCTCCTCCTCGACCACCGCCCGGACTTTCGCCGGACCGCCACCTGATGCCAGGAGTTTCGTCGAACCACCACCTAATGCCCAAGGTTTCGCCGAACCAATACCTCATGCTCGAAGTTCTACTAGATCACCACCTAGCGCCCAGAGTATTGCCGGACCACCACCTAATGCCTGGAGTTCCGCTGGACCACCACCTGATGCCCAGAGTTCTACTGGACCACCACCAGGCGCCCAGAGTTTTGCCGAACCAACACCTGATGTCGGAGTTTCGCCAGACCACCTCCTAACACTCGGAGTTCCGTCAGACCACTACCTGATGACTGGAGTTCCGCCATACCACAACTTAACGCTCGGAGTTTCGCCGGACCACCACCTAATGCCCAGAGTTCTGCTTGACAACCACCTGATGCTCGGAGTTATGTCGGACCACCACATAATGCCTGGAGTTCTGACGGACAACCATATAATGTCCTGAGTTTTGCCATACCACCACCTTACACTGGAGTTCCATCAGACTACCACCTCACGCCCGAAATTTTGCCAGACCACCACCTAATGCTCAGAGTTCTGCCATACCACCACCTGGCGATGGAGTTCCGCTGGACCCCCACCTAACGCCTAGAGTTTCGTCGGACCACCACTTGACGCTCGGAGTTCCGCCAAACCATTGAATAATATTAGAAGTTTCGCCAGACCATCGAATAATGCCCGGACTTCCGCCGGACCATCGCCTTATGACAATGAATTTTCTGACCTCTGTCTCCTACCAACTAGTCCTTCCAATCTTCGTCGCCTACTACAGTCCTTCCAACATCCATCACTAAAAAATGGTTTTTCTGATCCTTTCTTCTGTCGACTACAGTCCTTTAACATGTGTTGCCTACTACGGTTCTTTTGACCTCCATCGCCAGAAAATGATCTTTCTGACCACTATCTCCTACCAACTATGATCCTTCCAACTCTCTCGCCATATTACAATATTTCTTACCACTATCTCTTATCATCTTTGGTCCTTCCGACCTCCCTCGCCAGACTACGACCCTTCCGACCACTATCACCAGACTAAGATCTTTCTAACCTCCGTCGCCCGCCGACTATGGTTCTGTCGACTAAACGAATATTTCAATATTAATTCTTCTGATTACCACCATTTAATATGATATACATTTGTTACATTAACTCAAGGTCTTCCCCCAATGATAGGCCTCATTTGTAATAAACTGCAAATAATAGTGGGTTCATTCAAACTGGGCCAGGCCTCATGGTTTTTCCCCTTTTTTAGAGGTTTTCATGTAAAAACTCTGGTGTTTATTATGATACTACACCATCTCTTTCATATGATTGATGGATCTTCATACAATGCTGAGACATTAAACTTTATACTTCTATATCGCCATGAATATTCCATAACGTAATAATTTGGCATTATCTCTGGGAACATGATTCCCGACTAGGGGGGATTTTTATTCCAATATCAAAAGGTCGTTCATGTCAATGTCTTGGCATCATCTATTACTACATCAATTTTATGGAAATTAAAAGTGGACTGAGGGCCATTTTAACTACAATCGTGGTTAAGAAGATTCATCTAATATTTCCAACATCCAAGGTAATATCTAGGGAAACTATTTTCAGGAAACTCCTAGTGAATACAATGATGCTTCTAATAAATCATAAGTCCTTAATTAAACTTATACTCCTTATGCAAGGTCTTAATCTCTATCTAAAAAAGGCAATAATGATTTTAAGGTATATTATTCTTTACCTTTAATTCGGGATACACGCGACATTCGCCCCCTCCCAATTAAGGCAAGATTGATCCGATCCCAAGGGAAGTCTATTCGACCTCTTTAACTCAGGTTAATGTCATTGAGCAGATCTCTAACATACAACCTCTGATATGCATATATCTTTGATGAATTCTTTTAACATCTTTCACAACCTCTTCAATATATGTTAACATCATCGAGCAGTCCTCTGATATACAACCTCAAATAGGTCATATATTTTTGGTGGATTATATCGACCTCTTTTATATAGGTTATCGTCATTGAGAGTGCTCTGACATACAATCTTGGATAGGGCATACATCCTTGGTGGATTCTCTCGATCTCTTCCATACAAGTTAATATCATCGAGCAGTGTTCTGACATACAACCTCAGATAGGTTATATACCATTAGTGTATTCTCTAAGGAGCTAGAGACGCTAGCTCGACTGAAAGGAACATCTTTAATATAGGCTAACATCATCGAGTAGTCCTTTGACATACAATCTCGTATAGGTCATACATCCTTAGTGGATTCTCTTAACCTCTTTCATACATGTTATCGTCATCGAGCAGTGCTCTGATATTCAATCTTAGATAGGTCACACATCATCATTAAGTAGTGCTTTGACATTCAACCTTAAAAATGTCATACATCCTTTGTAGATTCTCTCGACCTCTTGCATATAGGTTATCGTCATCGATATGTACTATGAAATATAACCTCGGATATGTAACACATTCTTTGTGAAATCTCTCGACCTCTTTTATACATATTAATGTCATCGAACAGTGCTCTGATATACAACCTCGGATAAGTCATACATCCTAGATGGATTCTCTCGATCTCTTCTATATAGCTTAACATCATCAAGCAGTGCTCTGACATGCAACATCAGATAGGTTATACATCCTTGTGGATTCTCTCAATCTCTTTTATATATGTTAATGTCATCGAGTAGTGCTCTAACATACAACTTTGGATATGTTATACATACTTGGTGGATTCTCTAGACCTCTTCATGCAGGTTAATGTTATCGAGCTATGCTCTGACATATAATCTCGGACATGTCATACATCTTTGATGAATTCTCTCGACCTCTTTAATATAGGTTAATGTCATCAAGCCATGCTCTGAAAAACAACTTCAAAATGGTCAAATATGCCTTGTCTATTCAGGTGACCTCTTCTCCACTACATATTGATGTGTTT
This sequence comes from Dendrobium catenatum, assembly GCF_001605985.2. Taxonomy (NCBI): domain Eukaryota; kingdom Viridiplantae; phylum Streptophyta; class Magnoliopsida; order Asparagales; family Orchidaceae; genus Dendrobium; species Dendrobium catenatum. The sequence goes on from NW_021319434.1 coordinate 260,440, forward strand.
CTTATAACTTCATCTTCAAAGAAAAGTTATGACATGATTATCATTAGGCATCCACTCAGTTAATAGTGTTGGTGTGTCGTTAGACTACTGATATGGTACACTACTTCAACCCCTTTCATCAAGGATGCCTGATGTTCGTATGCGTCAGTGTGGATGAAGACTACTTCGAAGAAAATATGACTCGACTACGACCATCATTATTCCTTTGCCCCTCCATATCAAATATTAGTGGCCCCTTACTTGACTACTATTATCAGCACACTCTCCTCTTGAGCTCTTCATCTAGCTGTCGACTGCTATCGATCACAATCAAACTTCAACCTATCACCAGACTTCTACCCGTCGCCAGACTTTCCTCGGACTTTTACCCGATGTCGGACTTTCGTGAGACTTCTATCCGATGTCGAATCACCACCCATTGTCGAACTTCTATCTAACATCGAACTTCTACCCAACATCGAATTACCACCAGTCGTCGGACTTCTATTCTTCATAGGACATTCGACGTGCTTCTACCCGACCTTGAATTACGACCTGTTACTAGACTTCTACCCAATGTCAAATTTCCACCCATCATCAGACTGACGTCGGATATCTACCTAACATCAAATGTTCAGCTGTCATCAGACTTCTACCGGTCACCATACATTCATCAAACTTCTAACCGATGTCGAACTTCTATCCATCTCCAGACTTTCATCTGTTTCCAGACTTCTACCTAACTGTAAGATCTCTTGAAGAAGGAGGAGGAAACTCCTACTTAGTGAGGGGCCCTATATCTAGATAGGGGATACGACCTAAACAGGACTAAGGGAAGGCCTTAGAGTGAGGAAGAGGAGAAGGGAGGAGTGTAAAAGTTTCATACCCCTAGCAAGAGGAGGGGAAGTTGTTAAAATAAAAAGGCTAGATGTTAGTCGACGGTTAGCCGAACTGTTGGTTAATGAAGCCAATCATTACGGCTGGCATAGTACTTGAAGCCACGCCCGTGGGTGATGTGGGCCACGTCAGCCATAAGCGGGCACTACCAGCAAGAACACGTGGATGCACAAGCGCACGGGCAATAGCGTACGGGCAGCCGGGTAGGTTTGCAAAGGCGGTGCAGCGATGACGGCGACTAGTCAGTCCTAACGCGTTCCTGGACCCAATTTTTTACTCGAAAAAGCCAAATCAAATGGGTTCCTGAGATAGTTTTTTGACATTTCAGACTCAATTTTGGCACTTTTAAAAATATCCGGGACTTCTACACTCAAGATTGGATTATGCTCAAAATTCAAATCATGTCAAAAATTCCCAAAGAGCTATAATGTATATTTTTCAGACATCTGGAGCTTTGAAGCCTAAAAATAAGGGGCAACTGATACATCATCAAAAAAAATTATCTTGATTAGGCACAAATCTCGAGGTAAAATTAAGTTGGAAACTTTAAAAATTAAAATTGGGACCATCCAAACTTCAATTCAGTAAACCTACAATCACACTAAGCATCTCAAAATTATGAACTTAATGAAACCAAAATCAACTCAATCCTGGAGTTTTGACGGACCACCACCTGACGCCCGGAGTTTTGCCGGACCACAAACAAATGCCCGGAGTTTCGCTGGACCACCACTTGATGCCCAGCGTTTTACAGGACCACCACATGATACTTATAGTTATAATTAACCACCATTTCATGCCCGGAGTTCCACCGAACCACCACCTCATGCACGGAGTTCTGTCGGACCACTACCTAGCACTCGGAGTTCTGTCGAACCACCACCTAAAGTCTGGAGTTTTTCAAGACCACTACCTGACGCCTAGAGTTCTACCGAACCACCACATGACACCTAGTGTTCCCCCAGACCACCACCTGATGCCTAGAGTTTCACCGTAATACCACCTGACGCCCGGAGTTCTGCTTGACCACCACTTGATGACCAAGTTCCGCCAGACCACCACCTAACACCCAAAGTTTCTTCGGACCACCCCCTGATGCCTGGAGTTCCGCTAGATCACCCAATAACACTCAGACTTCTACCGGATCACTGCCTTATAATAACGGTCTTTCTAACCCCTATCTTCTGCCGACTACGATCATTCCTACCTCTGTTTCCTACTATGGTCCTTCCGACCTCCATCACCAAACAAACGATCTTTATGACCCCTATATCCTACTGACTATGGTCTTTCAAGCTTTGTTACTACTACAGCCCTTCGAACCTCCATCGTCAGATAACAGCCTTTCTGACCACTAGCGCGTCTCCTGCCGACTACGGTCCTTCCAACCTCCCTCGCCACACTATGGTCTTTTTAACCACTGCCTCCCGCCGACCTTGTTCCTTCCAACCTCCCTCGCTAAACTACGGTCCTTCCGACCACCATTACCAGACTACAATCTTTTCAACCTCCACCGCCCGCTGACTATGATTCTATCGACTAAACGAACATTTTTCTATCACCACAAATATTCCAGGATGCAACAAGCATAGTGTGTTAATAATTTAGGATTTGTTTGGTATCATTTCTATTTTTTTTTTAAAATGTATTTGATTAATATTATCAGTTATTTTTGTTTTTTTAAACAAATCAAGAAGTTTTTTAGAATAATAAAATATATTTTAGATATTTCAATATTTTAAAATTTTGAACTTTCAACCTTCTCTGCCACCACGCCTTGCCAGCCACCACCACACTACCCACGCCATTACCACCACATAGATCAACTAGTATATATGATATTCAAAGCAACATTTTATTATTTTTTAATATATATATATATATATATACATACACACACGTTTGACTCTATTCAACTAAATCTGAATAAACTACCATTACAATATTTAAATAATCTAAAAAATTTGAACCAAGGCTTCATTTGAGCTAGCTTTTTTACTGTTTTCAAAAACAATTTTTTAGTATCAAAATTTTTTAAATTAGAAATTTTTGTAAGAGAAAGATGTTTTCGTAAGAGAAAGACGTTTTCGAAAGCAGTAAGAAAGCTGTCCCAAACCCAATGATCTATAAATTTATAGCCCTAAAATCTTGTTGAATTTATTTGTTGGACAATTGGATTATACAAAAATTTATGATAGATTGCTTAGCTCACAATATTATAATTATTTACTTATTTTATTTAAGGGTGGAATTTTTTTTTAATAATTATGATATTTTTAATTCAAAAATAGGACTAAAATAATATCTCAATTTGAATTTTCTAATTTTTATCATGTCACTAATTTACGCAAAATATACTATTTATGCAATTTTTTTTTTGTAATAGAAAAAAAGATAAGAATTTATCTCTTTGGCATTATATATATGAATTGAGGCATCCCAACTAAAATAAATACAAGATATGTTGCATAATATGTATAAACTAACAAAATTGAGTGTCTAAGTGTAGTCCTATGAAATCTAACAAGTAACACCACCCAAAGAAATTGCGATGTAGATGTAGTTCAATTTAACTATGTGAGCGAGTGATTATGATAAAGCTCAATGTTAATGCTCAACTAAACTTCACAAATTAATCCAATTGAACTATTAACACCAATAATAAAATAATGAATAATACACAATAAAGTAATGGCAATGACTAGAAAAACAAGTTAATGTGATTGAGTATATTATAAGCATAATGATACTAATTGCTTTCAATTCAAAATCTAGCATAAGCCTATGATAACTAGTACTACAATCAAAATACTATGACGAAGATGGTTTACGATTTGGAGTTATATTGACTCAAGAAAAAAAATATTTGTCTGGATCAAAATACGGGTTATTACAAAACCAACATTAATAAATAACTAAATTGTCAAAATTTATAATAATGAACTAATTATAATGATTGACAATCAACTCAAAACCGCTTTCTAATGATTGACAATCAACTCAAAATGGAAAGCTAGTTTGGGTCACCACCTTGCGTGACATATGCATACTAATTACCTTTCAATGGAATGCATATACATACTCTTCTAACTACTAATAAAGTTCAACATTACATACTAAAATAAAAATTAACATACATTATATTCTATAATTATGTTTATGGTAAATAGATAACTAAAGATAACATGAACATCACTTTTAGGCCTCTTAGAATGCTACATGAATTATCCCCAACTTGAATAAACTATGTTCTATAAATTTAATGTAGCATTTATAATAAAACTAAGTTCTAACTCCCAACATCCAATGCCATGAACTATCACAACCCAACTTGATAAGACTCACAGACTGGACATGTTCTATCATGTTGACTTGCGACTAGCGAACCCAAAGATTTTTTTTTTTTTTGAAAAAATTTCAAAATATTCTTCTAAAATTTTAAACTTGTAATAATAAGAAAAGAGCTACAAATAACATCCAAAGTACTGAAAGGAAACTCATCCACAAATATCCTATATTCATTTATCATTAAGATGTTTATAAGAATACAATGCATGGCTATAGTCTAAGCTACAAAATAGAGCAATAAAAATTAGTCACGACTGTACAAAAATTAAAAGAAAGAAATAACTCTACAGTCTCAAATCCGATCCAAAAACTATTACACAATAGGCCATTTTCTTCTATAAAATCCTAAAAATAGAATGTGAAATCACAATGAGCTAACACAGCTCAACATGCAATATTTTTTCTAATCTAAATTTCATGATATTTCTTTTACTAAAGCATTTTAACTTTACTGAAACATAATACATCACAATGCTGAGAAGAATCAGAATTAGTCATTATAAATTTAAATAATAATACTGAAAAAATGAATAAACAAAATTGTACTCCATATTTGACATAATTTCAAATAATTTTGGCCCCTTATGCCTCCCACCCCGTCTTAGACAAAATCCAAGGATTCTGCCCCCTTATGCCTCCCAATAAATAGAATAAAAAATTTTAATAATAAAAAGTGCACATAGTGCCAAAATGTGCCCTCAACACCCTATTATACCCATGGGTATCAAAATATTCATTTAGTACAAAATAGAACTTCCTCAATCCGCTTCCAGAACTCCTCAAAATCACATCATTCAATCATATAAGAATATAATTCATTGTAACACAGTAATTAAAATATAAACAAGCTCATTTCAATTTTTCAGTGTTATAACTGCAATCAGCATAATGCCATATTGAGCCAAAATTTACTATTTCAAAACATAACCAAATAATCAGAGATTTTGCAAAATATTATTTGAAGACTTTAATTGTACTCCAACATTATTTTTCAAATTTCAGATTATTTTTTAAACAAATAATAATGCACATATTTCATAATATATGGTGCAAAATTTTCTAGAAAAACTCTAAATATTTATAATTTATGTCGTTATAACATACATAAAGTTAAATGATAAAAGCTTACCATTGCGAAGTTTTCCTAATTTTTTGTGATAAAAATATAAATTTAATTAGAAAATTAAAAAAATATATGTATATTTTTATAACCAAGATATGTAAAATGTCATCTATGTTGATATGGGCAAATTTTAGAACTAAACCGATAGCAGAAAAAGACTCGATGCTGCTCAAATAGGACTCTCTCTCTCTAGGATCTCTCTCTTTCGCTCTCTAATACTGATTGGCTCAAATGAATGAAAGAATGAATAGTAGTTTGCGATATTTTTAAATAAACAAATTTGCACTGGAGCTGCGATGCTAGCGACGACTCTCTTCAGAAACTCACAGCACCGCTACACCAACCACATGCTGAATCGTCGAATTAAATGCAGATTTTTCATAGACTCTCATGTTGGGGAATTGCTAAATCCAATGTCATGGTGCTGCCAAACCCAACACTATGGTGCCCTAAGAGGAAAATTCAAATTTCTCAAACATGCAAATAGATACCTGAAACCTACTCCAGTACACATGTAGACTTTCTCATACATATCAAACATTTCTAAGTGCATGCACATGTGTTCAAAATACATAAACTGAAGCAATTACATCTTTTGAATCGAGTCAGAATAGGTTGAACTGAATGTTGAATTTGAAGGTGCCACATGAACATGGCGATGGAATGTTTTTACGAGTAGGAAGACATCCAAATAGAAGCATATTGGTCGTACCCCTATAAATAAGAGCACATGTAATAGTGGCTCTATAATCTCCTTTAAAAATTATCCATCAATCATACTTTATAGTTCCCTTAAATTTTAGTAAATTAATGCAATAAAAATAAGATTAACACTTATGTTAAAATGCAAACTTTTTTTTTTATAATCATATAGTCTAATGTCCTTAATCAACATATAGTATTTATTTGATATAAAATTAAATATTTAAATGTGAAATAAATTATAGCCACTTTAAATATATCTTGATGTAATAAATATGCAAGAAGGTTATGATATTGAGATGATAACTTCGGTATAGAATCATGTAAATAATATTTATTTTGAGGATTATTAAGTTTAGATTGTAATAATATTAATCTATCTAGGACACTGGTTAAAAAACACGAGCTTAATCAAAGCTAATCCAAGTGTATGGTCTATAGTAGGATCTTGACAACTTAGAAGGAATGGCTCAAACATCAATTCCTTATACAAAATGACAAATATAAATGGTATTCATACTTTAATAGTCATAAATGTATTATCCTCCTCAAGGAGGATATGTTCATTATGTGTAATATCATGGGAAATGCCTAAGGATATGTAAAATAAAAAATCATATGGTTGTGAGTTAAATCATTTGTCCTTACTCTTTATTGGGGTAAACAAAGTAACATGTCAGTAGTATTTTAAATTGGTGGTCATATAGAATCATCAAGTGAAGACTCACTAATAAGTGTGTCAATAGGTTGCACAAGAGGTGCATCAAGTAGTGTACCATTACAAGCTACTAAGGTGGATACACCAAAAGAACATGATATATGGGATAGTTTAGAGATAATAAAAGAACTATTCAAGGCAAGTGTATTAATCATTGGTTCACGGGCTATCTCATGAATTTGTTCATGTAAGGGTTGAACTTGAAGTAATTCTATGGTCTTATCATTGTGTTTAAAACACAAGTGTGATCATGGTCATTGTTAGTAACATTAATGTTATCAGTTAAAGATTTACTTAGATGGATATGGCTTATGTCCATAAAAGGACATTACACGATAATTGGTTCTCATAACTATATAGTTTAATAGGAAGTTGTCATCTATTGTTCACAATATAACATGTGTTAATTCCCCATTTAACTTTGAAAAGATTGGAATGGAGCACAGAATTTAGGTGTGGCTCTTATAAATGCTTAGATTGATATAACATTTTCTTTTTTTTTTAATCTTGTTTATAAACATCATGAATCTTTGTCTATATCAAATTATAGACCTTTGGAATATATCACTTTGTTTACATTCCTTTAAATTAAAATAATAATTAATCATATATAAAGATATGGTCTTTTGATTCATAGATCTAGTGATTTTGAGTTTATGTGTTATCCTTTCTAATATTTGAGCTATCCTTTTTATATGAGCAAACTGTAAATGAATGCCTTTGAAGATTATAAAATATGTGAATTTTATAATTATTAAAATAATATATGAAAAAAAATTCTAACCCTCCAAACAACATCACATAACACGTATGCTCAATTATACATAAACCCTCAATCAAATAAGTATACTTCCAAAAATACAATCTTCTCTCCATATTCAAGGAGTGAGATTTTTAATATTAAGTGTGTCACACTCTTTACAATATGTATTGCGCAAGAAAAAATGGATTAGGCTAGTTTAAGGTGTTGGTTTTGCTATGTACTAGATATAGCTAATTAAATCACAATAACTATATTATGAGCTTGTCAAAAGATTTTAAGACAACCCAACACTTTAAATGGAAATAAATTATAATGAAATAAAAAAAAATATCAAAATGGTGAAAAGTAAGAAGTTACCCAATGAAGGAAATAATGTTCCACTTGATGTTGTGCTAATTTGATGCATTCTAACTGTAGTAGTCTTGACGCAATCCTTATCTGAAAATTATTGATACACATATTTTGTCTCCAATACTAAGAAGATAGGGAGTCGGCACTAGGGTTAAATGATTTTAGTATTATAACCCTCTTGATGTGGTGAAAGAGGTGGAATGAGGAATTGAGAAATCTTAGTGTATTAATGATTGTAGAGGTGTTAAGGTGGAGTTGGAATTATGGGGATGTCTAGAGGAGATTTTGGTCATGGAATTAATTTGATGGCTTGTATATGGTGTGTAAGATAGGATGGAATATAGGTGGGCTTTAAGTTAATATGCTTGAATAGAGGTGGTTATATACCCAATGTGAAAGAAAATGAAGTGTAGAAAAACTCAAGAACTTCCCTAGGATAGTAATTATTATATAGGTGAGGGTGATTTAACCTTTGATTTCAAAGCTTTGGAAGGATATAACTATTTGAAGATGTAATTCTGGAGGTTAGTGGAGGGAGACAAGGGAGATGAGGCTTTTGGAGGTTAATTGTTGAAGCTAGGTTAAATAGTTACTTCTCTAGGTAATGCTATGAGGACTGGTTGATGGTGATGGAATAAATGTGATTATTGTAGATAGATGTTGTGACATAATTGGAGTTGCACAAACAATAAACTTACAAAACATAAAAAAAATAAATTAATAAATCAAATTAAATATCACAAACTTACTTAGTGTAACTAGCTAGTAAGTCAATCATGAAGAAGAAGAACCCTTCAGTAAGCTGTAATTTCATCCAAAGCTCATCTACATTAGTTTTTCTTATTATAGTATGCATCTCTATACAATAACAAATGAATTCCAAGGTGGGGTAGGAATGGTAGTTGGAGGTGCTTTCATGAAAGTGGGTGCCTTTTGTGGGGAAAGTCGGTAATGTGGCACCTATAATGATAAAGTTGTGGGCAGGCTGATCCAAAAATCTTTGGCATGTGCTTTGGACACCCCGTTGATATGTGAAATGTATAATTAATGTGAGCTCCTTTAAATTGGAGCATTTATTTGTTTTTCTCTCATCTTGTGTTGGATGAGCACCTCTTTGAAATTTAATTTAGGTCAACCGTTTGCATGGTACATGCAAGTTAAGATTGTTTTATATATGATCATCTTTATGATTAATTTTAAATTCTCTATAATTAAAACAGAATTTATTAAAGAATTCAAAATTTATCTGGTCCAGTTCTATATAATCATATTATATAAAGTACCTCCATCCTTAATATCTCCATATCGAATAATCCGGATAAGATTATTCCATTCTTAATGTTGATGGACCGTACTAATAATATTTAATCATAGATTCCAACTATAATTAATAATTATGAACTTGTTTTGATTATTATCCATAATTCAATCCTCTTGTATATAATTATATACTGAATTATGGTTGTATAAATAATCATGGAACAAAAATATTATATCAAATGATAATATCGAAACATGCTAAACTTGTCTTTAAATATTTATTTCCTTAGAAAATATATTACAATAATATTTCTTTAGGGCACAACCCTAACAATCCAATACCGCATAAGCTAGAGTGATTATCATTCATTCTACCATCTTTAGACATAGAGTCAGACTGTATGAATCTAGACATCATTGATTGGACAAATCTCATTAAAGCTATAATAATTGCTATCCATTCAATCATCATTACACACAAATTTGAATTGCATAAATCTTGACATTCCCAATTGGATGTTCAAATTAAATCTTGAGCCAATTGCCTTTAAACATATCATAGTATCTATTAATCTCATATCTTAATAAGAGCTATGGACTATTGTTGCATATTAATAACATCAAGGTAGCATTCTCATAAAATTTTATAGATAGATTAATATATGTTGAACACATTCAACAAGAATCAACCGATACTATAAGCTTGACCTTATTCATGACTATTTAAATAGAGGATTTCTAATTTTTCATATAAATATAATTAAAATAAATTTGATAAATAATAATTATTCCAAGAAAATTTAAATTATATTATTGGAGGCATTAATCCCAACATAATATTTAATTGATAAATTTAACAAACAAATTACTCTGTAATTATGTTATCTATTGTAAAAAAAGTGAAAAATGCAATATAACATTTTACATGAAGAATTTATCAAATCAAAATATTTATACATAAAAATAGAGAAAATGATCAATATGGTTCTTTGACTCTTTATGAAATATCAAAATTGTTCTTAATTATATTAAAAGACCTTTTTTTTTATCTCTCAACTCCTAAAAGAGAATTAAAATAGCCTCACCATGAAACTCTTTTGATTCTTTTTTTTTTTTAATTGAAGGATCAAAATGATCATCATCATCAACAACAACAACAATAACCTTTTATCCCACTATGGGATCGACTACATTAATCCTTTTTCTCCATTGTGTCAAGTTAAGAGTCAAATTATCATCTAAATCTAATAAAGAAAAATCATTTCTAACATTTTATAACCAAGTCTTTTTTAGCTCTATCGCTACCTTTCTTAATATAAGTTAAATCTAATGCATCTACTTTCCTGACCAGAACATTGGAAGGTCGCCATTTTATGTGACCAAATCATCCAATGATATTCTCTTTAATCTTATATTTTAGTGGAGCTACTCCAACCTTTTTACTTATATGTTTATTTAATATAATTGAGGATCATTTGGTAAAAAAAAATCAAGAGATATTTTTTATCTTTTTTTCATAAAAAAAAATAAAGCACCGTTAATTTTTGCCACACAGAAACCATAGATGTAATTATGATGTTTTTCGTAGAAAAAGTGTAATGATATTTTACAAAATATAAATTAATTGCTGTCGTTTGGCAATTGGTCTTTTGTTGGATTGCTGAATCCGATCCTGTTTGGCTCTTTGTGGAGAGTATGAAATCAGTTTGAAATTTCCCAAAAAAATAAAAATCAGTCTGAAAATAGTTAATTTGATTCTAAAATCAATAAAAAGGGCTAAAACGTTATTAGTTTTAGACCAAAAAATGGAAATATTGAAAATTAAAATACATAAATTGAAGGCGAGACGAATCACTGTAACTTAGAAGAGATAGTCTCGTTTGGGAATTGGGATCGACGCGTCTCTCTGTTTCTCGTTCTCTCTCTCTCTACGCGCAGATTTTCCTCAGGTCGTAGAGGCTCGTGAGCTCTCTGATTTTGGTATATTGCTTGATTTCTTTCAGCCCTTTTATTTTTTGCTTTAGAGTTGACCTGTTTGAAGGTGTAAGTTTGCGTTTGTCGGATCGTAGCTGGTCTTTTGCATCTTTGAATTTGATTGTGCTCTGTGATTTTAGGATAGGGGGGCAGTTTGCTTGAACTTTTTTTTTCCTTACTTTCTACTGAGGGGATGGTATTTACCTTAATTAGGGTTTTTGGATCGATTTTATATGTCATCTGCTTTATCTTCGTCTTAAATGTCTAATCTTGGGACGAAAATATGTATTCTGGGATTCCTAATGATGGGCATACGACATTGATTCTATTCCTTCACATCTGTCCAGCTTTGATTGATTGCAAGTGATGATGGTGTCTGTTGTTGCTTCTGCAATATGCATGTGTGTTGCATAGAGTGTTTGACTAAGGAGGTGAATTTTGAGGAATGGTAGATTAGTTTTGTATCCAAAGGGAAGCATTTAGGGCTTGATTTTTTTTTTTAAACTCAAGTATTTGGACATGATGGAAACTCACTTTTGGAATTCACATTTAGCAATTATAAGGAGATTTCAAATTAATAGGGTATTTGATTAAAATTTTATTTTGTCAATCGTAATAATAATATTTAAACGAGAGTTTGAATATTAAGGAAGCTCATTTCAGTTCAAAGAAGCACAATAAATGAGTTCATCAAACACAAACAAATATCTTTGAAATAAACTCTAGAAATATTCTTTAACTCTGCCCTTACAGCTGGAAGCCATTAGAATACAGTCATAAACATATATTTTCGAATAAATTGAAGACTAACTTTTTTTTTTAATTTTATTTCAAGCAATTAAGCATAAATATCTGCTTATGTTGACATGCCCTGATTTGAGCTTTGTTTATGCTACTATGCCTCTCACAGGTTATAGTAGGAGTGAAAAGTTGGCAAGTTGGCATAGCTCATTTGCTGTCTCCTCTTTATTGATTGATGAATCATGAATATAAATGATGCACTTGGAGGAAGGACACACCCAGTGCATGAAGTTCTTGCTATTGTAGAATTTAGGGAAATTTTGATATATGCAGTCCTCCCTTAAATTGGGAGGAGGCTGTTTCTATGATAAGTGATGAAGCTAAATACCAAAAGAGAAATGCCATTTCATCTGAAATTATGATTTCAAATTCATTATGAACATTGATTTGGATCTATATCTTTAATCCTTCGTTAAGTTAGATGATGTCATGGGATTTAGATTGTTAATTTGGCATCTGAATTTTGGCTATAGTAGCATGATACAGACCAACAAGCTTACATCTATTATTCAGATATGGCTAGTATGATGATAATGAGCCATTACAAAGCTATCCTTTTAAGGAAATTTTCCTATTTAATAGTTTCTTCCTGGTAACATGGAATGGGTGATGCTTTATTTTCCCAAAATGAGCTTTACCATTTGGACGGTATAAAATAGCCTTTTCCCATCTCATAAAAATCATTATTTTGAGCAAATTTTTTTCGATGCAGGATAATCCCTCTTTTTTTCCCCACAGTTTATGCAGACTTGGTTAGTTTTTATTAGATAGAGTCGTCTTAGATGGTTTGGTCATAGAAAACGTTGGCCTTCCGATGACCCAGTTAGGATAGTAGATGTATTTGATCCGAACTATGCTAGGTAGACCTAGAAGACTTGGTTTTAAAATATTAGAAATGATTTTTTATTAGATTTAAATGAGAATTTGTGATGTGGGGAGAATCACCAAAGAAGCATGATGGAGAAGAAGGAGAAGAGCTAAACAGCTCTTGGAGACCAAAAACAGTGAAAACTGTTTCAAATTCCAAAAATACTAATTCATGCTCTTCTTCTACCTATAGCAACTATTTATAACAATATAATAGAAATGCCTAGAACTCTCTAGAAAAAGGTATTAAATTAGATAAGCTATTCCTAAGTCTTGATTTAACTAATATGCTCCGCATCAATTTGACTCTTAATAGGACAACGGAGAAAAAAGATTCATGTAGCCAACCCTACGTAGTGGGATAAAGGCTTGATGTTGTCGTTGTACTGTTTTTTTTTAGCTTTTGTACTATTTTTCTCTATCTCTGCTTTATTTTTCTTTTTCCTGCTGATATGTTTTCTCCTATTTACTTTATACAGCAATGGGTATATACCTCAGTACTCCAAAAACTGATAAACTTTCTGAAGATGGTGGGAATGAACGAGTTAGATATGGGCTATCTTCCATGCAAGGGTGGCGTTCAACGATGGAAGATGCAGTAAGTGTAATTAGTCACCTGTATATCTTATTATAATATCAGCTTAACTTCAATAACGATGGCGCATAAAAGGAATTTTCAATTGTAAATAAATTAGTCACCTGTATGTCTTATTATAATATTAGCTTAACTTCAATAACGATGACGCATAAAAGGAATTTTCAATTGTAAATAAATTGTGACAACTTTTTCTCATAACGATAAAAAAATTTATTATATGGCACATTTCAATAATCTTCTCTATTTAATTGTTAAACCTTGTGATAGAAAGCTTTTCAATTTCTTGTGATGATTGCATTCCTAAATATAAAGTGCACGGCTAGTATATGAAAACACCTACCTAAATTATACATATTGACGATGCTATGTTACCTCAATTTTAGTAATCCTATATTCCGATCTAATTGTTATAAATGTTGGAAACATATTTGTATGCAAATAATAGTAGGGATTAATCCATAAGATTAATCAATTCAAACTTTTTTTTTGGTAAACTAATCGCAAAAAGACATGTATAATATCGATTGAGTTTATATTTGTTTTTGATTTGGAGCATATCTTCTACATTTTATATAAAGGAAATGTCCCTCTTGTGGTGCAAAGGGTATATTCTCTCAATACACTTGCTATACAATCTGACATGCTGAATGCCTCTCTAATGAGAATAGAGTGAGGCTGCTTTGAGCCTCAACTCTCTCATTGCCCTTTGGGTAAATTATAATTGATCTTAGAAGATGGAAATGAAACCTTGTTTATGAAAAAGTTTTAACACATATAACTATGTATGTGAACACATGCATACATGCATTTTGATGATTTTTTTTTGTTTGTATTAATGTGTATGCATTCATGCATATCTTTCCATATCACCTTGATGTTAGAAAAGTTACAACTAAAATCATCACTTTCTTGTATCTTAACTATTTTGGGCCAGCTTTATAAGTCATCCTCCATTCATTCTTGCTAGGGTGCTTCATTAGGTACTAACTCTAGTTTATGTAGATCTTTTTACATTAATTATAACTATGTTATCTTTGATCTTTCCATATTTCTTCAAATATGTTCTACTTTTCTTCAATCTCCCCAGCCTAACATCATCCCTTTAGCCTCCATTGAATTTCGCCATGTCAAATAAATTTTAGCTTTTAATGATTTATATAATAGATTATATATTAAGGAGGGAGAAAGATATATGTGTAATTTAGCCAAACATAGAGATAAGAGTAGTAAGGATTTAGTTCAAGTGAAGCGTATTAAGGATGAAAATAAAAAAATGCTTTTATTAGAAGAGGATACTCAAAAAAGGTGGATGAGATATTTTTATAAACTCTTCAATGATGATTATGAGAATGAGATTGACATTAGTGACCTTAGCACTCTAAATGAAAATAAAAGTTTTTGTTTTTATCAGCATATTAGTAAAACCGAAGTTAGAGAGGCTTTAAAGAAAATGAAGTGTGGAAAAGCTGTTGCGACCTGATGATATTCCAATAAAGGAATGCTTAGGAGATGAATGAATTTCTTAGCTTATTAAACTTTTTAATATTATTTTGAAGACTAAAAAGATGCCAAATGAGTAGAGAATAAGTGTTGATTTTTATTTTTAAGAATAAGAGTGATGCATAAGATTGTGCGAATTATAGAGGACTTAAGTTAATGTGTCATACTTTAAAACTATGGAAGAGAGTTATGGAGCATAGGTTGCGGCATGATACTAATGTTTCTCAAAATTAATTTAGATTCATGTTGGGTAGGTCTACTATGGAAGCTATATATTTATTGAGAGGTTTGATGGAGAAGTATAGAGAGAATAAGGAGGATCTACATATGATATTTATTGATTTGGAGAAAGCATATGATAAAGTTTCAAGAGAAGTGTTATGGAGAGTTCTAGAAAAGAAAGGGGTTAATAATGCTTATATTCAAGTCATTAAGGATATGCATGCAGGAGCTGTTACTTGTATTTAAACATAAGGTGGTTTTACCAATTATTTTCCTATTTCAATTGGATCACATCAAGGATCAGCCTTAAGCCCTCTTTTTGCTTTAGTCATAGATGTTCTCACTAGACATTTGCAAGAGGTTGTACCCTAGTATATGTTTTTTGTTGATGATATTCTTCTTGTTGATAAGACTTGAGAGGGAGTTGAAGATAAACTTGAATTATGGAGGTCAAACTTAGAGTTTAAAGGCTTTCGTTTGAGTAGATCTAAAACTGAATGTATAGTGTAATTTTAGTAAAAATAGTTCTTATGGTGGGATTGTGACTTTGGGTGATCAAGTCATTAATAAGAGTACACATTTTAGATATATTGGGTCTATTCTATGTTGTGACGGTGAAATAGATGGAGATATTATTAGTAGAATTCAAGTTGGATGGTTGAAGTGGAGGAATGCATCGGACTTGTTGTGTGATAGAAAAGTCCCCCTCAAACTTAGGGGGAAATTCTATAAGATGGTGGTTAGACCTACAATGCTTTATGGTGCAAAATGTTGTCCATTAAAAGAGAAGCATAATATTAAGTTAAGTGTTGCAAAGATGAGAATGCTTAGGTGGATGAGTGGCTTTACTCTTTGAGATATGATACGAAATGAGCATATAGATGAAAATGTTGGAGTAGCTCTAGTGGAAGAAAAGATTAGAGAGAGTCGCCTTACACCGTTTGGTCACATAAAACGGCGGCCTTCTAATGACCCTATTAGGTAAGTAGATATATTAGATTTGACTTATATTAATAAAGGTAGAGATAGACCTAAAAAGGCTTGGTTAGAAAATATTAGAAACGACATTTCTTTATTAGATTTAAATGAGAATTTAACTTTTAATAGGGCATAATAGAGAAAAAGGATTTATGCAGCCAACCCCACATAGTGGGATAAAGGCTTGATGTTGTTGTACCCTATGTTCATTATGTGATTCCCCAATCATCTATCTAGTATTATCATTTTACTCTATCATTCTAGTTTTATCACACACCCATCTTTATGTTCTCATTTTTACCAAATTGAACTTGATTATCATTTACTTTTTTATTGCATGATTCTCATATCCATACAACATATTTGTAGTTTTATATAATTTACCAATTAACTTTATAATATTATCTTATCAAATGATATGCTTGACATTTCTCCATTATAATCACCAAATTTAACTATATAGTTATGTCTAAGTTTAAAATTGCGCAATATGAGGCTCGCCTTGAGGCCCGCCTTTGCGCAATTCCAAGAAAAAACGCCTCGATGCTTACGCCTCGAGTTTTTGTTAAGAGGCTTGTGCCTCAACTTGGTTGAGGCCCGCCTCGCCTCACGCTATATATATATTAAAACTTACATAAATCTTGAAGTAAATGCCCGACATTTGACTCTATAGGAGAGGAGGAAGGGGAGAGAGCAGTTCATCATAATGATGATTCAAATGAAGAACCCCTTAGTGATGACAGTGCTGATGACTTATAAGTTCTTATGTGACATGTCATTGCTATTTATTTTTAGAAATTGGAATTATATGTTAATGAAAAGAATACTGGGATTTGGGAAAGATATAATTTTGAGTTGAACTATATTTCAAGTTGTCTTATTATTGGGATATTTTGATTTCACTTCATATCTTATGCTTTTTTAAGTTTTATATTATTCACTCATTAGTATATAAAAAATTTATCATTTTATGTTTACGCAATCTTTTGATTTTGAGGCTTACGCCTCAAAACGTCTTGAGGCTTACGCCTCGCCTCAAGAATGAAAAACGCCTCAATACCCGAATACGCAATTTTAAACATTGAGTTATGTTCTTATTTTTATCCTAATTCTTTTTTTGTAATAGATTAGAAGCACTAAAATATAAGGCTTAGGCATCATTTGACTTTTTAGAATGAATAATAGTTGTTTGTTTTACATTAATTAACTCATACATACTCTTTATATAGTAATCTCATTCTTTATACCTGTCACAGTTTTTTTTTTTTACATTTGTCCAAGTTTACTAGACAACCTATAAAAGTTGTCATTTGCAAAATAAGTTATTTCGAGCAACCTTAAGCCGTTTATTAATCAATTTTTTATTTTCAACTTATCATCTACTTCACAAGTCATTACAAATGATGATATCCATCTTATATATCTTTTTGTATTTATGTTCGTAAGCAATGTCCAAAAGATACTTAATGCTATTGCTTCTTGTAGCCCAATTGTGATTAAAACCTCTTTGGTTTCTTCATAGCTATTTTAAATGATATTTACTATGTCCATTATACTTCTATTTAATAGCTTTAATATGCCTTTGTTACCGGAGTAAACTTATTGAATTATGAATTTTGGATTAGTAGAACAAATGCGGGTGTATGATATACAATTTCAGTGGATATAAAATTCATTATTATTTGATAATTTTGCTTAAATTTGAATTGATACTTAAATGTAATAGGCTAAGATATTGGATATCTATTATATGGTAGAATAGTGATATAAATGAGAACTTAGAATTACAGTTTATGTGGTTAAGATCATGTTATGACTCGAGAGTAATGTTTGATGAAAGAATGTCATATGCTCTTAAAAGTATAAAAGCTATAGTATGGACTGACTTTCTCAAAAAAAAAAAAAAAGTTACTTGTATGGTAAGGTGCATGTAGAGTAAAATCTAGAATTTGGTTTTGACATGCACAATGATGAGTGGAAAATATAACTCGACTCGACCAAAATTAATTCAATAAAATAAGATAAAATAAAATCAAACTCAAATTAATGTCGATTCGAAATGAATCGGGCTCGACGAGGCTAGATCAACTCAATCAAACGCGTCTGATGGCAAACCGGGACAAAAACGAGGTCAACAAGATCGGATTTGGGTTAGGTGTATTTGGGCTGAGTAGGATTCAGGTCAAACATTTTGACCCCTATGATAAACAGGTCAAGTATTTTCAGGTTGAGTTAACTTAGGGTTAGATCCAAATTTGACCCACCAATCCAAATTGACACCCATGTGAATGCATCTATCTTCAACAAATTAGGCTCGAAACCCCATATAACTGCTGTAGACTTAAGGTGCCTTCGATATTAAGTAGCTCAATTTATGATGAAAATAGTTGTTAGGGCCACTTATAAGAATACTTATATGATAATTTGTAGAACTGGTTGAAACTTGCTCTATTATGTAGCTTTTTGGTTAGGATGCTTCTATCTTGTTTGTGGAATGTGCAATTTGGCTAAGGGTCAAATTTTCTACTACTGCCCACTTGTTATATTTTGTGTAATCATCATTTTTTTTGTAGATCTAAAACTGAATATATGGAGTGTAATTTTAGCAGCAATAGACTTAGTGAGGGGATTGTGACTTTGGGCGATCAAGTCATTAATAAGAGTACACGTTTTAGATATCTTGGATCTATTGTTCAGAGTAATGGTGAAATAGATGAAGGTATCATTAGCAGAATTCAAGTTGGATGGTTGAAGTGGAGCAATGCATCAGACTTGTTGTGCGATGGAAAAGTCCCCCTCGAATTTAAGGGAAAATTCTATAAGATGGTGGTGAGACCTACAATGCTTTATGGTGCTGAATGTTGGCCATTAAAAGAGAAGCATAATACTAAGCTAAGTGTTATAGAGATGAGGATGCTTAGGTGGATGAGTGGCTTTACTCTTAGAAATAGGATACAAAATGAGCATATACGTGAAAAGGTTGGAGTAGCTTCAGTGGAAGTTAAAATTAGAGAGAGCCGCCTTAGATGGTTTGGTCACATTAAACGGAGGCCTTCCGATGACCTGGTTAGGAAAGTTGAGGTATTAGATTTGACTTATGTTAAGAAAGGTAGAGGTAGACCTAAAATGACTTGGTTAGAAAATATTAGAAATGATCTTTCTTTATTAGATTTAAATGAGAATTTGACTTTTAACATGACAAAATGACGAAAATGATTCATGTAGCCGACTCCATGTGGTGGGACAAAGGCTTGATGTTGTTGTTGTTGTATCATTTTTTTGTAGAATGCACATAATCAATATTTAATAATTGTCATTGTCCTGTTTAAGCTGAATTGGAACTTTTTTGGGCCCTGTTGCAAAAAAAAAAAAAAATCTCCAGCATCTGTTCTGCTTTGATTGTCGCTCTCTTACTAAAACTGTCCACACAAACACCTTGTCCCCAAATAGATTTCAGTGGTTAAAATGTTAAAATTAGAACTTGACTAAATATTGATTATTCATGACCCTTGTCACGGCCTGATGAAACTTTGATGACTGAGCATGTTTATTGTTCATTCCTTCAGCATCAGTAGTAATATGAAGTATAGGTGCATATCATAAGTCTAATACATGCGAGCAGAGTCTATGATTATATGCAATTTAAAGACAACCTTGAACGAGTGGGCAACTTCATTGTGACTTGTTTCCCTAGGAATAACTATACCCGCAAAGAATTACATATTTCTAGAGAAGCTATGTGGCCTTATCCTATCCATTTGGGTTGGAATTGAAGTGGCTATGTTAATGACTTAGGCACGCGTTTTATTGTGCCGTTATTGCATCTTTATATTGACATGTTCTCTTTTTTTTTTTTTTTTTAAGCATGCTGCTCTTCCTGATCTGGATGCCTCGACATCATTCTTTGGTGTTTATGATGGCCATGGAGGTATGCTTTTTCATCATTTATTTCTCTTATGTTCCATACAAGCTATCCTTTGTTTTTTGTCTTTCTTGCCAAGTCAGTTGCAGGTCTTTATGCTTTATGTTTTCCCCTAGTCTTGATTTTAATTTGCATGCTTGCTGGATACAGCTAGCTTATACTCTACCCGGAACACATTAATGTTCTTTCTCATTTCTTCACAATCGTTTTTAGGGTTTTGTTTTCTGTAAAATGGTTTCCAAGTTGAAAAAAAAAACTAAATTTAATAGAATGCATATAGTTGGGTTAAGATTAATTAATGTACTGTTTGGTTTGATGCAAAGTAATGCATGCATTCAAGACTCCAACGAATGTTATTCCATTAGGCTCCTCTGCAGCATCTAACATATGATCAAACAGTTCCAATGCCTCCAATCCCTTTCCATGCATTGTCAGACCGCTAATCATTGAATTCCAAGTAATGACATCTCTCATCGGCATCCTTGAGAAGAGCTCCTTAGCAGCAATCATATCCCCAAGTTCAATATATGCTGAAATCATGACGTTCCATAGGATCACATCATGCTTTTCTAACTGTCCCACAACATTTCTTTCAAGCAAATCAGCAAACATCCTATATGCTAATCTGACATCTATTTTTTTTCGTAATCTGGCATCTAACTTGCTTGAATACATATCAATTAGGGCAGTTGAATCTTTTTGTTAGCACAATTTTAGCAGCAGTACCCAATACCTCATGAACAACTTTATCCAATGCAAGACCAACTTCATCTCTAACAATTGTTGCTCCAGTTAAGATGGCAAGGTCATCAAGTTATTGATTCTTCTTTTCTCCAAATCTGGGCACCTTCAGGGCAGCAATCTTCAATGTGCCTGTTATTTTTGTTGCTGCGACTGCTCTGAGCATTGAAATAGGGATAACTCGGACATCGGCAAATAGTTCTTCTTGTTGGTCCTCCCTGTTAAAAAATAGTATCCCGGTTCCCCTGGCTCATTTAACTTCCTCAATTGTGTTGGGGAAAACAACATCAGCAAAGAGTTCAATCTGATGGTTGCCTCCATTCTCTGTCCCTGAACTAGCATAAGAAACTGAAAGATCCCCATGGTTCTCAAGAACAACTGAGCTGCTGCCATTTGATTTTTTTAACACTACGCCATGAACTTCCTGGTAAGATAAATTAGTGGGAAGTTGTCCAAGTGGATCGCGGGTCTGATCGCGTATGGGCCGTGTGAGCGCAGGAATGAGTCGCATGAGCGTGAGGTGCAGAGCCGTGAGTTGGCTGCAGGAGTGGGATGGTGCCGCGTGGTTTCGAAAGGCGGGAACTTGGTGGGATGCAGAGGCGAGGTGATGTGGGAGGCGAAGGCATGCATGCTAATTGCGAGCTGGCTGGAGTGGACCTACGGGGAAAGTGGCGTGCATGAAGGCCGGAGCGGAATTGGGAGTGGGAGTGGGTGTGGGGGTGTCATTGCGCTAGTCGCATGAATTGGAGGCGGGAGTAGGCTGCATGAGTGTGAAGCGTGATCAAGCATTTGGGACGATTCCTGCGTCTAGGTCTTCGGTACAGAAAAGTCGAAATTGCAGGGGATATACTCCTACTTGAGCAAAGGTGCTGAGGTCACACTAAGTGGGAGCAAATTGAAGTCACACAGAGTGTCGAAGATCAGATTGGGAGCGGGTGGTAGCAATGGATTGTTTGTCATGGGCTGTTTAAATCAGAAGCGAAAAGTGGGACGGTGCACAGTTGCGAGATGATTGCAAATTGAGTTGTCAGGCAGGGGATCTCACCATTAGAGTGGAAGTGAGAGCAAGGTCGGTCGTGCAAGGGTGAAGGCACCAGCATGGTTGCCGATTCTTCGTATTCTCTCTGCAGAAAAGCCGAAATTAGACAATAAATCGTCTATTCGATCAATTGAGGCATCCACTTGAGCTGCCCAAAGGGCTTTTGATGCGGACATCCGATTTTGAAGATTTTCAAAGGAGGAGACGACGATCGACAACCGAGATCATTCCACCTTATCTTAATTTATTTTTATTTTTATTGTAAATTTTCCATTTTTACCCTTACTTAAGAGGGTCGTCCTATGTAAGCCCTAGGGTCATAAGTGTCTTATTTTAGTTTCTTAGGCCTATATATAGAGGCCCTTGCTTATGTAATGTAATGTTGGATGATTAATAAAATTTATTGTTTGCACTTGTGTTCTTTGGGAAGAACCTTGAGTGAGATTCCTATGGGAGGAATTCATAGCTTCCACCAGCCGTAAGATGTGTCCGGGCTCGTGGCCTGAAGTCCCTTGGTGAAGGGCAACATAGTACCTGTCAGCTACAGGATGTGTTCGGGCTCGCGGTTGTATCTTTTTTTTCCTAAATCCTTTTCTCCTCCTCCCTTGACTGCCGACCAAAATCCTCCACTTTCCACCGGCCGATTCTCTCATAAACCCTTCCACTTCCACAAAACTGGCCTCCCCTTCTCCCTCCCCACGGCCTTAGCTCCACCTCCAACACCCCCATGCCAACCTCCCTAGACGTCGGTCTCACCAAACTGCCAGCCACCTTCTTTCCCCTTGGCTCCACAAATCTCCCTTCACATTCAAACCCCTTCCTATTTTAGCCCTTCTAACTTAGTAACAAATTGAAATTTAAAATTCAAATTAATTCGAGTTTGAATTTTGTTTTTAAAATTAGGATTCTTATTTTAGGAAATTATTTGAATTAGGTCAAGTTAATTATTTAATTAGATGTGATTTAAATATTAGTCCCTAATTTAAGGTTCCAATCAAAATCATTTTTAATTCTCTTTCCATAACCTCTCCTCCCCCTTTTAATACGCAGACCCCTTCCCCCCCTTCTTCCTCTTTGCCTCTAAAATTTGAATTCCACTTTGATTACTTTTTATTTTAGGAAAGTATTTGAATTAGGTCCAGTTAATTATTTAATTAGATGTTATTTTTAATATTACTCCCTAATTTAAGGTTCCAATCAAAGTCCTTTCAATTCTCTTTCCATAACCTCTCCTCCCCCTTTTAATGCCGCTGGCCCCTTCCCCCCTTCTTCCTCTTTGCCTCCAAAAATTGAATTCCCCTTTGATTACTTTTTATTTTATGAAAGTATTTGAATTAGGTCCAGTTAATTATTTAATTGGATGTGATTTAAATATTACTCCCTAATTTAAGGTTCCAATCAAAGTCCTTTTAATTCTCTTTCCATAACCTCTCCTCCCTCTTTTAATGCCGCTGGACCCTTCCCCCCTTCTTCCTCTTTGCCTCCAAAATTTGAATTCCCCTTTGATTACTTTCCTTTTATCAAACGATTTAAGTTAGGAAAATATTTGATTTCAAATTCTAAGTAATTTTGAATTTGAAATACTTTCCTAATTTAATATAACCTATTTTAGGAAAGTTACTTAAAATTAAATCTAATTAGTTTTGTAATTGGATTTGATTTGATTTAATTATTCCTAATATTTTGATCTCAATTAAAGCAAGAAATTCAAATCTCAAATGTCCCCTTTTTTCTCTTCTCGTTCTACA
The DNA here is from genome assembly GCF_001605985.2 of Dendrobium catenatum. NCBI lineage: Eukaryota > Viridiplantae > Streptophyta > Magnoliopsida > Asparagales > Orchidaceae > Dendrobium > Dendrobium catenatum. The sequence goes on from NW_021319434.1 coordinate 283,971, forward strand.
TCAGCTTTGCTGCATCGATCGTCATCAACCGCCCATCTTCGGTGTCGATCGTCGTTGACTGTTCTTCTAATTGGGTGTCGATCTTCGTCGACCGCACATCTTCTTCGATTTTGATCGTCGTCGACAATCCATCTTCTTTAACAATCCATCATTCTTCACAAACTTCAGGTTCTTGTACTAACTGATATAGTGGATGGGTGGAAGAATTGGATTTGCTAGAAGGAACACTCAAAGCATCAGAATCAACACAAGCTTAAAGCTTCAAAGGGATATAATATTTAGCATCTCTTACACCTAATCTTAACTATTTATAAAACAAATAGAACAATATAGAAACTTCTAGAAAATATGTAACAAACTTAGATAAGCTATAACTAAGGAGTAAGGGCTTATTTAGCTAATGATGCATTGCATCAGAGTGCTTTAAAGAAGTTGGAAAATCAACATGATTAGATATATTTTTGAAAGGATCTAACTATAATAAACCTACACAAATGAGACCATTTTATAAAAAATGAGAGTATCGATATATCTATCCTAAAATAGTTAAGAAAAGGTTTGCGATCATGATGATTACAAATGTTGATTCATGATTTTGCAAATACGTATTTAATTTTTTTTTTTTTCACTTTGACTATTAGTGGATGACAGAGAAAATATAAATGTTTAGTTATTTAGCCATTTAGGTTGTTATTTGATTATACATTTGTCTTCTCTTATTAGAATGTAACAAGTAAGTGTATTGTCGACATATCTAATGTTGGCTTTGCAGATCCTTAATTATCTCCCTAGAGAGCTTGATGATGAGTTACATTATTTCTCTTGTTCATGTTTTTTTTTTCCTCATCTTTTTCCAAAATTTAGCTATTGTCAATTAATAAATATATGCACTTTCCACCTAGTTCCAAAAAAAGTTTAGATATGTTTCAAATTGGAGTTTTATAAGGTTGCCTATCTTTGGAAACTAGCCATATAATATCTTTTGTGCACTTTTTGTTAGGGAGTATTCACTAAAAAAGGGGACCAAGATTGGGCTTGATACATTAGTAGTACAATTTATTTCCAACTAAAAGCTTAAGACTATAGGTGAGTACCAATCACTTATTATTTCTACACTAATATAGTTTTTACACGTAATGTGAGACTAATCTAATATTTCCGTAATGTTAGCTAAAATGGAATGAAGTGTAAAAGGAATGGAGTGTAAAAAAATGGTGTAAAAGGAATACTTTGGAGTTCTTTGGATAAGTATAAAGTAAATTCTGGTAAATAATTTTTTTTTGTTTGGTTTGAAGTAAAATAAATGTAGTGTAAAGTTTAAAAATAGCAGCTGACAACTGGTGCAGAGGTAGTGGAGGACGGTAACGGTGGATGGTGGCGGCGGTGGTGGCGGACAGGTGGTAGGGGTGGCCTTAGGCTGGTGGAAGTGGCCGAAGATGGTGATTGGTGATTGTCAAGCGAGCTTGCTTGCGATGTAAAGTATTCTCGTTCAAAAATGGGCGAGTTTTGTTTACCTCAAAAATGAACTAGAATGGTTTACACTTCATTTACTTTACTTTGAATTTTTTTTCATTCCAACCAAACAGCCCCTTAATAATATTTCCCTTATATGAGGGTTCTTTTGAGATTGAGTTAATTTCACATTTTAGCTGGATGTAAACTTGAAAGAAGCAATATTTTTGACTTTTTCAGCCCCCCGTCAGAGTAAAATTTAAGAATTGGTTCAAATGTTCAATTTAATAACATGGGGATTATTGTGTGTTAGAATGTTCATGACGATAGAGAGGGATTTTCTTAGAATTGTATGGAAATCCTTCACTAATAAGTTTTGAGGGTAGCTCATATGAGACATGATATTTTTTTCATAGAAAACATGAGAAAGAGAATAACATGGCTTAGCCCACGCATTATAATGTAGCGACATGAGCTATGAACGACGACCTCAGTGGTGGAACTATGAAGGTAGATGGTGCATTAAGGCGGTGGAGTTGTCATCAAAAGATGTTAGTGGTATGTTCGATATTTTTCTTTTAGAAGGGGAGATCGAAGACAAATAGGGTATGCATCGACCTTGGTGTATATAATAAACATTGATGAAGATGGTGATGATGTATTTCATCATTGATATTGATGGCGGACATCGGCTTTAGTAGCGATGATTGGTGCTAACCTTGGTGGAGACAATGGGCGTGGGTATTGTTTGTGAAGACGGATGTTTAACTTTGTAGCAATAGTGAGTATCGAGTCTTGGTGTCAACGACGGGTTTCAACCTTGATTGACAATAGTGTGCGTAAACACTATTGTTGAAGAAGGGTATCAACATTGTCATCGACAAATGTTGTCATTGTTGTTAATGGCAGATGTCATCCTTGTTGGCAACGATGGGCTCAACCTTGGTCGATGTAGTGCTTATTTATAGATTTATGGAAAAGGATATGATAATTTTGACTAGAAGTTAGAACATTACTTTAGATGGTTTATATTGATCCCCTTTGATCATATAATATTTTGTAGACATCTTATTGCCCTAATGGCATCAAAATTGAGCGAGCATGGGCTTCACTATTTGTCTTGTCAAGACATTCATTTTTTCCATAAGCACATAATAAATGGAGAGTGTTTTGGTTTTTCAAAGGGTCTCACAAGTTTCAAATTATGCCATTGTGCATTTGACTTTGATACATTTGGGATCAGATTGAGGTATTTTTGGTATTGTTGGGTTTATTTAATAAAAATGTTAATTTTGACTATAAGTTTGCTAAACTTGAAATTTGAATGATTTTGTAATTGATTTTACAAGTTTTTAATTCTAATAGGTAGATAATGGTTGTTAGTGTTGTTGTTGATATCTGATGTAGGCCTTGGGTGTGATGAGGGATGTTGGCCTTGGCGACGATAGTGGACTTCGGCCTTTGAGATCTAGATTCTCTCATTTGGAATCCTTCTTTTGGCCCCTTTCTACCCCCTTCAAATGGATAGATGTAATGTCTATTTATAGATGTTTTGAGGGATATTCTAGTCATTTTAACTAAAAATCAAAATATTCCATTGAATGGTCTGCATTAATCTCACTTGATTGTAGAATTTCTTTTAGTCTTCTTAATACGTTAAAGACATTGGAAGTAAATGATTGTGGTTCATTGTATTCGTCATGTGGAGACTAATTTCAACTATAAGTATGTAAGAAATGGTCCACGAAGTTTTTCATTATGCATCCAAATATTTGATTTATGTCTATTTGGACTTGGATCAAGACTTTCTTGATATCGATTAATCTCATCTCAATGTTTGTTTTGACTATAAGTTTGTAGAAAACAAAGTTTGGATGATTTCATTGTCGATTCCGAGCGTATCTGATTCAAATACTTGAGCGCTTTGATATTTAAGAATTGCATGAAAATCTGTGCTTGATTGGATGTGCTTAACATATCAAGGATTATTATTACATATTATGAGTGTTTATATTTCCTTTTGTATTGATTACCATTTAAAAATGATGAACCTAATTATCTTCAGTTCTTTAAATTGATAGCATGTCAATTGCAATTCAAGTTATGAGACTTGTCTTACCCCGGCAGACATTTTTTTTAATGTTCAAGTTGCTGTCACTTAGAGATATCTTGTTTACTTCGGTGCTGGATTAAGGTATATAATGCCACAAATCATAATTTCTAACAAAGAATATTGTTTTTAATCTAGATAATGCATATACACCTCTAAACCACTGGTACTTTATGATAAATAAGAGTAAAAGCTCAAAATATCCCCCCCCCAAAACCCCCCCCCCCCCCCCCAACTATTAATAAATGTCCAATTTAGTCTCAGAGTTTCGCATTGCCCCATTTTAGTCCGTCGACTATTAAAAATTATCCAATTAGTCCATCTGTTAAATTTTCCATTCAAATTAATGGACGAAGACCGCAAGCATTCGGTTCTTTGGGGTATTTTAGTAAAATACTTTTTTACTTAATCCCTCACATTCCTGTTATAATTTTTCCTAGAGATGGAACTAGAGATTGAATGGTGGATGGGGAAAACCTGCTGCTGAGAGCAAGGCGACGTGCATATAGGGACCACGAGCGTGATGACCGACTGGTCTGAGAAAGACTTCGAGCTAGGAGACGACACGCATGCTGTGCGAGCGAGACATGAGAGGTCACGAGCGACACAATGCGAGCAAGAGGGCAAGCGACGGCGAGCGATAGACAGAGATGGAGACTGCCGCGAGGCAATTCGACACCCAGAGATAGAGAAAATGGACAAATGTAAGAAATATAATATCATATCTAGTTGTAATGCCTAAAATATATTCTTATTTAACTTTGGAGTTAACTTTAAGTTTTATTTTAGGCTCTAGGGCTAAATTGACTCCCTTTCTAATATTCGAGGGACTAAAATGGGGCAATACGAAGCTTTAGAACTAAATTGGATATTTATCAATAGTCGGGGAGACTATTTTGAGGTTTTACTCATAAATAAAATAATATGTGCAAATCTGATGCTATTCGTCTTTTGTAATGGCATTTATCAGTTCAAGTTGTGGCTTCTACTACCATGATCTGCTATATTTTTCTTCTAATTTGTTTATATTGCAAGTTGTGTAACTTGCTACTGTTTGCTTGATAATGATTCACATGCTATATTAGGAAAGGTAGTTGCCAAGTTCTGTGCGAAATACCTGCACTCGCAAGTACTTAAGAGTGAGGCCTCTTGTACTGGAGATTTAGCTGCTTCTGTTCAGAAAGCTTTCTTGAGGTATGTCGTTTATCTTGATGATTTAATGCTTTTTAGTTCTTGTACCTTGCTGCTTCTAGGTTTATAAAACGGTTTTTGTTGACTATGAAATGGAACAATTTTCCATTTATATTTGCTATCATGTAGGATGGATGAAATGATGAGAGGACAGCGAGGATGGAGAGAATTAGCAGTACTCGGAGACAAGATAAATAAGTTTACTGGTATGATAGAAGGTTTGATATGGTCTCCAAGGGGTGGCGACTCAAATGACCATGAGGATAACTGGCCTTTTGAAGAGGTAAAGCTTTATTGAACGATTATCTTTCAGTCTTTCATCAGTATTCTTTCCTTGATATAAGATAAAGATCAGACTATATCGTTCATGTGCAATGTCAAATATCGATTGAATTGCAATGGTATTTAAATAAATTAGGTGCGTTATTTGCATGAAATAGTATATTGGCACTTTTAAGTTGGTTTGTTTTTGCTCATTTTAATAAAAATTTAAATTTTTATTTTGGATTTCTCTACAACATATATTTACAATTTAGTTACATGGAAAGGACAAAAGTCCTGAAAGTGGACATCTAAAGTTCTCTTGGATTTTCTCATTTATTAAATGCGTATGAAAGGAAACAGTGTCTCTGTAATTTTTCTTTGAAAATTTTTTAGTATTTATGAGAAGCATTGGTACAAACTACAAAGGGAGTCTTGCTGTTGGTTTGGATCAGCTTTTTCATATTTTTGCTTTCCAGAAAGTTGCCAAAGCTCTTTTGTTCAACAACGTTTTTATTGCTTTTGAAAAATTTATGTAATTAGAAGTATAATGAAATCTATTAAAATGAAATAGCTAAATAAAGATGTTATATGATATTTAAAAAAAAAAATATAGTACCCACAGTAGCTTTCAAGAAATATATTTTTCTCATAACAACTTTACAATTATTTTTGCAAATAATCATAACCACCCAAATGAACCCTTGATCACTTAGGAAAAGATAATCTTTTCCATCAAGCCGCCTCATGTGTGAATAGGAACTCATGAGCAATTTCTCTCGAGCTGGATTATGTTTTCTTTAGTGATAATCTCCCTATCTTAGGTCAGTGTTTATTTAGATTTCGGTTGAAACTTTCTATGGGCACAAGCTCCCATAGTTTGCTATTAGGAGAACACTCTCTGCTTAGGCTTATTTGTGGTTAGATTTAATATTAAGGTTTGAATTTAATTGATGGGAATGATTGGGGGATGTAGGTTAACCCTATTATGATCTTATATTTCCTTCATCTCACGTATACCAGCAGAATCAACTTACTATTTTTAGAATACTCTATGAAGCTTGGTTAACAACCATTGGATGCCTCATCTCAAATCCGAAGTAGATTAGGGTGAGAATATGTTTTATCAAAGACCTGCTCTCGAAACTGATTTTGACTTGGTTACTGGCATAGAGTTGGCCATATTAATTTTACCGAATAGTTTAGAGGCATAAATCAAATTTGCTTGTGATTTAAAGGTATTGTACATGCCCGACAAGAGCTCAGAGCATGATTATCAACTTCCCATAGTTTTAACTTGACTCCAAGAAGTTTCTCTAAGGCACACATGTAGTTTGATTTTCATTAGTAAGCTTGTGAGCATATTAATTGGCCCATGTTTAATTTGGGATGAGGCTTACATTCATTGGAAGACCCAAGTTTTGATTTTATAATTGACTTGTCTTTGTGTCAAACCAAATTGATTGGGAAGAGGCATACATCATGAAGGGAGAGGTGATAGTTCTTACTTTTCCCGGATATTTAAAATGATCATTTTGGTTTAATTTGGCATGTTTGTTGGCTTCATGCTAGCCAATTAATTGAGATGAGGTATGCATTTATTGGAAGGTCTGTAGGAAGACACCTTGTTTTGAATTTTTATTCTGAACTTTGATAGGAGTTTTAGGACTTAATTTCACTAGTTGAAGCAAATTTCAAAATTTTTATTGATTTGTTTATATTGTTATCAATGTTCTTGGTTTATAACCTTAGGTTTATGGGGGCCCGGCATAAATCTTGTTGTTCTGAATGTAGAATGGTTAGGATGGGTATTATTATCTTGTGCTTTGGACAAGATGTGGTAATGACTCACTAAGTTTCTTAGATCAATTTGGAATCAATAAGGTTAGGATCGGTTCCTTGGCTTATTTGCTTAATCAATTGGGTCATATTATATGTGATGTGAAACAAATAGGAATTGTAGGAATTTAATAAAATTTGTTAAGCTTGCCAATTTTAAATTAATGTTTCACAAGATTAGATTCTAGGAGTTCTTAGTTATTGTTTTGCTTTGGCATGTGGTTACAAAATAGATTAGAAGAACAATTAAAATAACATCAAAATTATAGTAAAGCTAGATGCGCAAGTAACAAAAATCCACTGGTTAACAATTAGAGCAATCATCATGAGTTTCCCTTGGTCACACTCTTGAGGGCTTTAGCTTTGGCATGCGGTTACAAAGTAGATTGCAATGTCAAATACCGATGTTCGTCGAGAGCGGTAGTCAATGAGAAGAGGATCCGGTCGACGTAGTCTTTGACGGATTGGTCTATCTCCCAATTGATGTCAAAGAAGAGGGAACGAAGAACATCTACTAGTCCTTGATCATTATAGACGAATCCATGATCTAGCTCGGGATCGGCCATACATGGGTAGGAGGCCGGGGAAAATTGTGTCCTTTCTCTTAGATGATGATTCAAGTCTGGGAGAAGAAAAGTAATGGAGGAGGGTAAGCTAGGGTTGTCGACCAAGACTAGGAGAGGGGCCACTTTAATTTCAGATTTTAGGTTTAGGTTGGTTGAGGGGAAACAACTTAAAATCTGAAATTTAATTTCCAATTTTAAAATTGGGGAGGAGTTTTGAATTTTCAATCTCCTCCAATCGGGACTAGGTGCCGGCACACCTTGATGGGAGGGGCTTTGATTGAGAGCAGTAATAGAGCAGGAATGGGAGGGATTTAATTAAGAGAGAGGGATGTTGGGGGGGGGGGAAGGGGGAGTGGAGAAGTGTCCACATACAATGTATGTGGCCACATGCATTGAATGTGGAATATGGAATTAAATCCAAATTAATTTTAGATTGTAGTGATTAGGGGAACTTCCAAAATAGGTTTCTTTTAATTTGGAAAGTTTTTGAAATTCAAATTCTTTTGAATTAAGTGTCTCTCCAAATTATAAAAAAAAGGGTCTCTCCAAATTAGAATGCTCTAAATTAGGAAAGTAATAAGTGGATGATTGGAGATTGGAGATTGGAATCAAGGGGATTGGGGATTTGGCTTGGCCGGCGGCTAGGGTTGGGCTAGGTAAGGGCCGATAGCTATGGAGGGGTCGGTTAGGGGTTTTTAGGGGGAGTAGGGCCCGTGGGTGGGGGTATTTGGTGAAGGTTGGCTGGCGGTTTGGTTGGAGGGAGAGGGTTGGGCTGGAATTTGGGAGGGGGAAGGGGGTAGCCGATGGTATGGGGAAGATGAAAGGGGAATAAGGAATAAGAACAGATACAAACAACAAGCCCGGACTCTACTTGCGGCTGATGGGAATTGCTTGGCCCTCTCTTAGGGTTCTCTCCTCTCTCAAGAGCTCACAACAAAGAAAAGGAACAAGTGCTGAAAATTTCATTCAAAATCATCATCAATCTAATACAAAAGCTAGGGCCTTCATATATAGGCCTCAAGAGATAAAAGGCACAAAGACTAAATTGCCCTCTGGGCTACAACACGAACTAATCCCTCTCAGGGGTACAATGATAAAAACTAGAACATAAATAAAATAAATACATAAAAATGCATCACAAATAAAGACTCATAATCGTAGCTGTCGATCTTCGATGCCTTCTCTGATAGACACGCCTGAATCTCCTGCTGATGTCCTCATCAATATGCATCTTAATTTTAGCGGGCATTAGTATTCTTTTTATATATTAATGCATTTGGCATAAGCATGGATGCATTAACATGACTAAATATTACTATATGATATTTATGAACATTTGTAACAATTGTAGGAATGTCTTGACATATTGGTACACTTTTCAAAGCTTGAGTGTTTAAAGAACTTTTTTGTTTCATGAAATGCCCGACTAAGTCGATCAAAAGTTGGCGATAATTTTATTAAAAAAAAATTATTTGTATACTATGGAAATGATAGTATATGGTGAGATTAGTTATAATGACTTATATGAATTTAGGGTCCAGTTAAACCATAAATTGACAATGCATGGTCTTCAATTAGTTTTAGCAAAGATTGATGTCTCTTCAATTACTCGCTTTCATTCTTTTATGCTTTTTTAACTAGTTATTATTATTTATTATATATATATAATAGTATATATATATATATATATACCTAAAAAAGACTTGGTTAAAATATATTAAAAAATGATCTTTCTTTATTAGATTTAAATGAGAATTTGACTTTTAACATGACACAATGGCAAAAAAGGATTCATGTAGCCAACCCTACGTGGGACAAAGGCTTGATGTTATTGTGTATATATATATATATCTATATAATATATAATATATATATATATATATTTTATTTTTTTTTTTTTTTTTTTTTTTTTGTGTGTACACATAGAATTTCCTTGTTGTTTTTCTGTTGGTGGTTATTATACAAGATGAAATAGCCAATTCTTCTTCAATGTTGATCAAAGAGATTGGATTCACCAACAAGTTATATTCATTTGACGGCCATAATGACAATCATTAAAAAATGATTCTAAAGTTGCTATCAAACTGATGAGCAAGCATGGTTGTCTGTGAACAAATAATTGCTCTTTTTGTCTTGCCTGCAAATTAACCAAGGGAGGAGAGACCGTGTTGGACTATAGCCCATACATGTCAATGGCTCAAAATAGCGTGTGCAATGGTGCACGGCGTGGCGCGGTGCACCTACAATGCCAATGTGTTTGCTGCACACAAATGTTTTAAAATAGTGAGCGCTATTGCGCGCCAGGCGTACGATGCAAATAGCGTGTGCAATTTATTTTTATAATATAATAATATATATAATATATATATATATATTTAAGATAATTTTTTTTTTATTTGCTAAAGCCTTAGATAAATGAGAAGCATCCCTAATTTCATTATCCGGTCTCTCTTTTGTCCTAGCTCTCTTGATTCTTCCCCTCCTCCGCTCCGTATCTCTCTGTTCGCTAGCCCACGCCTCTGAGCCCCTTTCCTTCACCTACTTCTCATGCACGCAAGCAAGCAGTCAACCCCCACTTCCCTAATCAAACTCGTCGCCACCCCCAGCCCTAGTTGAAGCCTCCTCTTCCTCGTAGTTCTCATGCCACAGGAAGAGCCAAATCCCTCCCGTCGTCTCCTCTATTTTGTGCGACTCCAGCACGCCGAAGCTCCTCCTCTCGCAAGCAGGTAATCTTTCTCTCTTCGTCTTCTTCTTCTACCTTCTTCTATTCATCTTTATTTACGTTCTCCCCTTCTTCCTCCTTTTCTTCCTTCCTTTTCCTCTTGCTTTTCTTCTCCATCTTTCTCCTCATCTTGCTCTTGTTTCTCTCTACCTTATTCCCTCCCTCTTCCTTCTTTGGGAAACTATAGCAACCAAAATACTAAGAATGATGGATGATAGTTTTCTTTCCATCTTTACAGTCAAATTCATGCATTTGTTTTACTCCTAGTTATTTTTTTTATAAACACTTTTTTTATGGATAGTTTCATGAGATGTTAATAGAATGTGTGTCGATTTATGTTGCTTGGAAGGAAACAATAGTTTTGTTAGAGATTATGAGAAGTTATGTTGTTCTTTATCCAAAAAAGGTGCATTCTTGTTGTTAATAGTTTGTGGCTACTAGGTAGAATCAATGTGGAGTTCAAACTATCGCTTTTTTAATTTAAAAAAAAATTAGTGTATGCCCTTGCTTGTTCCATGTCTTAGTTTGGAGAGGAATAAATATAAAAAAAAAAACTTATATGTATAGATACATGTTGTAAATGATAGTTGTGTACAAAAGGAGCATTCATATGATTGTTATTATAATTTGATTCGTGGTTGATTAGAGAGGTTTACATATAATGACATGTTCAAGGTCATTTCATTTCATATGCTTGTATTCCAGATGCAATTATGGTTGATAATTTATAGGAGTAGATTCTTATGGCCTCTCCTAGGAATTTCATTTCCTTGTATCATTGGCTTGCTAGTGTTTTCGATCTTGTTTAAATTTGATACACCTGAGATGATATTTAGTTGGATTTTATGTGATATGATATGTGTTTCGTTTAGTTTTTTTTATTTGTATTTACTTGTTTTTAGATGATCATAAAATGTCTGATTCAATTCAATCTTTAAAAAAGGATCTAGCATGGAAATGTGCAATACTAACAAATGAACCCGACAACAACAGTGTGACATGTATTTTTTTGTGGAAAAATAACAAAAGGAGGAACTACATGCCACAAACAATACCTCGCTGGGAGTTTTAGGAATGCTAGACCTTGCTCTAATTACCCCGAGCACGTGAAGTCTGAAATTAAGGCATCCATGTTGTAAAAAAAGATTTAAAAGAACAGTTTAATGACATGTCAAATGTCAACCTAGATGAAGGAGATGGTGAAGTATAGTAATGTAATAATGTTTCAATTGCAATTTTATAGCAAACGAAGAAGCAAATTGGATCATGATCGCTTAAATGACTTAGCTTATATAAAATATAATAGAGCATTGATTTGGAGATACAATCATCGTGATGTGATTGATCCAATTCCATTGACTGAGATGGATGATGCAAATGAGTGGCTAACATGAAAATTAAATTATGAGTTTGATGAAGAAAATGACTTTATTGCTGGAGAGAAAAGATTTAACTTGGACAAGTGTTGCTAAGGCTACTGGTATTTGTGATAAAAGCTACAACATTCGGGAGAGATCTAAAGGGAAAGAGAATGGATCTTCATCTAGGCATGATGTTGTTGATATTGAGAATGAGGTGATGAAGAAGACTATGAAGCAGGAGACAATGTTGATGAAGACAACGAAGATTTTTTTGACAGTTGCTGATGATGATGATTCCCAAGAAGAGTATATTAAATCTTATAAAATCATTTACCTTTTAAAAAAATAATTGTAATATTTTGAATTATGAGATATTTGGGTGTTGTTTTCTTGAACTTATATATGAGTATGGTTGTCTTTCATTATCATTATAGCTTGTCTTTCAATTTAATGATATTTCATATTTATGCTTTATTTTTATAATTTTTGTATAGTTTGCATTATGTTCAAAATGGCGCGCGCCGCCCCGTGCGCTATGCCCCATAGCTCCAAAGGGACTTTTGTACCGTATTGCGCTTCGCCGTTAACAAGTATGCTATAGCCTTCAAAGTCTAGTCAAAATGAAGTTCAATGCACAAAGTCTTCAATTTAGTATGGGCAAAGTTTTGAAAACTCTTCAATTTTTCACCGAAATTTGCATTCAAGAGACTTCTTCAAAAAGATGGAGAGAAGAATATATTTATGCTTGCATTTATGAAAAAAGGATTCATAAGGCTTAAGTTCATCAATCTCAAGGAAGTTATGGTTGATGCTGCTAAATTGTACCCTAGAGAGTTCATGTGATGGAGACAAGAGTATATGCAGAAGAAAGGGAGAGCAAGAGAGGGTGTGGGATAGAGTTGACACTAGATAGGAGTGATGAGCATGAGTGTTGGGGAGCTTTCATATGAGAGGACAATAGGTAAAAGTGAACCTTAATGTTGTAAATGCTCGTCAATGCCAAAAATGGAAGCCCACCCTTTCTTGCCATTTCGCTTCAGCTTTCGAAATTACTCCAAACAGACATGTTCGGTGCTTGAGGTCTGTCTAATCCACAGAACTCTTCTGAATAACATGATTTTGTTTGAATCGCAGATCTTGTTTGATCACAGTCGTCGATGCAATTTACTAGATTTAGGAAGTTAATTTGAAATGCTATTAAAGTCAAATGGGTTTTAATAAAATAAAAATGGGCTCAATCAGGTTAAATTAGAGTCCAAATCTAACTTAACTTGAATCAATTTGGGCTCGATCTAATTCAACTAATTTATTTACATGAAATTTAGCCCAAAATCGACATCAATTGAAATTAAATTAGGCCCGATGCGGTCGATATATGTTGATCGAGAACAATCGAGTGTAGTCGAGTCAAATTCAACTCGATCCGAGTCAATTTGAAATCAAGTTCTAATTGACGCCAATTCGACTTGAACTCAGCTAGTCGTGGCTCGATTGAGTCGATCAAACACAGTCGAGCCCACTTGGTCCCAAATCTAACTCAATTGAACAACAACTAGTACGCTCGAGAGCCTAAGCGTGAAAAACAAGGTCAACAAGTAACATCATTTATTACACTTTCATATTTACTAATGCTATTATTAATGACCAATACAATTGAAATAAGAACAAACATGAGAACCATTTATTCAAAAGCTGTAATATTAAAGGGATTTTTATATGGAGATTTTACAAAGGGAGGTAAGATCAATTAGTCTTATCAAAACTCATAAAATATGCACTCATATTACAAATCTGTTAATTTTGTAAATTGAAATTAAAAGAAGAGAATCTGATTATAAGTCACACAACTCCCAAATAAAAATGGATCCTAAAGTTAAATATACTCTTGAAAACCTCTCTCGCACTCTTGATAAAGGAGTTATGCTTATGTTCTGATTTAGCCTGAGTATTTTAAAGGAATGACCCCAATAAAAATGAAAGAGGAATGAAAAGGCTCAAAGGGGTTGTCAGATGAGTCAAACTAACAAATTCTCTTATATCTAACATGTCAGGTCACCACAAGTATTAGATATATTTAGCCGTTAAAGTGGTTGACCCAATTTAGACAATCTTTATTTGCAACTATGAATTGGTCATTCATGAATCATTGTGATCTAAAGCCAAGGAAGCGGCATAGATTCCTAGACATACGAATTACTTGGTAGAACTTGAAAGAGTAAAAGGCTCTCACTACATATAGTATACGGAGTTGCCTACAAAGAGATAGGACAGGGAGAATTTAACAATGTGAGTCAAACTACCCAAAGAGCCTTACAATCCGGTTTGGTTATATATATATGCTTGGTTATATACCTTTATGTCTAGAATTTTTACTATGTGCAAGAGAAATTTATCATATCATGGTTTCTTGATTAATGAATCAGTTAAGCTCAGTGCTGATAGAAAACTCGCTTTTGTGAAAAGGTATAGGAAACTCAACCTGTATTCCAACATCATCGCAAAGGGAATAATTTGCTCCTTAATAAGTGATCTTAAGGCTAGACCATTTTAATTAAAGAAAATGTTATCAAGGTTGATTTTAAGTGAAGTATCATTTTAATGAAAGTTGTAGAAAAGAACTTTTTAAGAGCTTATTGAAATGCATTATCTCATATAATCACAACACAATTATGCGCAGGTTCTCATAACTAGACAGGCTGGGAGAAGCTAGGCTGCAATACAATCCTAATAGAAATAAAAACTGACAGTTGGGCACCATATAAATACAACCAAATCCTAATTTCTATGTAAAAACGTAAAATGCCAAGAAAATTAGCACGTGAGCATAAGGTATACGAATCAGATTGCCTTCATTCATAATCTTTGCCTCTCGAATTGTCTGGATTTGAATGTACACATGGATCTAGAAATATATTAGTTGGAAACATTTGCATATACCTCTTTCTAGTATAATTAAGAAGGCTGCATCATAGTTTCGTCTTCCATACATTCTTTTTAGATAAGAAGAGAAAGATAAGGAAAGAGTAAACAACAAAGTAAGAGACTTGGAGAGAATATATTAAAAATTGTGAGTGGTATTCCCGATTTAGAACAACAGGATTTTTTTTTTTTTTTGGCTTCATCAAAATTTTCTCTGGCACTGCAACATTTATCTTGGCACCACCGCATTTACTTATGACATCAGCATGCTTGCATTGTGTTGATGTAATATGCCTCATCCACAAACAAAAGTGCATTACAATTTTCCCTTTCTTCTTATAGTTCTATCTTTTTTCTCTCTTTTTTTTTTTGTATCTTTTTTCTTAATGTATTCCTTACTATTTCTTACATTTTCTCTCCTCTCTCTTCTTCTTCTCACTTTTTTCTTTTGCAGTTTTTCCTCTGCAAAAAATACATGTTTGCTTGTTTTCTATTCATAGGAGCTTATGGAGGTTAAAATTAAATTATAATATGGTTCAAATTTTGATTCGCGCCATAATGATAGAATTTGCAATAAAATTTGAACTTTTTCCTAATAAACAAGATAATTCAGATGAATTTGTATCTATCCTTGAAGTTATCCATTTTGAATTTTGAACTGAAACAATAGAGTAAAAATTGAGCTCCACCAAATTAACATTACTTCGAAACGCAATTGCATACTGATGAGGACATCAGTAGGAGATTTCTACATGTCTAATATCAGAGGAATTGTAGATCGACGGCTACGATTCAGAGCCTCTATTTTTTATGCATTTTTTATGTTATTTTCAGTTTTATCATTGTACCCCTGTGTGGGGATTTCTTTTATGTTTTAGTCCGAGGGCATATGAATTTTGTATTTTCTTGTTATTAGAGGTCTATATATTACGACCTTTGTTATTGTATGAGGATAATGATATTTTGAATGAAAATTTCCAGCTTCTTGTTTTTTATCTCTTTGTGAGTTCTTGAGGGAAAGGAACCCTAGGAGGGCCAAGCATCACCCGTCAACCGCCGGTAGAGGCTGGGGCTCACGATTAGTATTTGTGGTTTCTTTTATCTTCCTCCTCACTTCCACCACCGGCCATATATCTTAAACCACCCCCAAACCGCCGGCCTTGCCTCCCTCCACCTCTTCCACAATCGGCCTCCCTCCACCTCCCTATCACTAGCCTCCCCTTACTGCCCTCCCGCCGATCCAAGCCCCACCAGCCCTTCCCTAGCCGCCAGCCCAACCAAGCCCACCCTAGCCGCCGGCCATGCTAATCCCAAACTCCAAATTCCCAATTCAATTTTCCTCCTAATTTTATCCCCTTATTAATTTGAAAAGTTTCTAATTTGAGTTCAAATTAATTTGAATTTTAAATCTCTTTCCGAATCAAGAGATTTAAGTTAGGAAACCTCCCCCAATTACTCCCCGATCTGAAATTAATTTCAAATTTAATTCTCAATCCCAATTAATGCTTGATCCACATTCGTTGAATGTAGACACTTCCTCCTTCCCTCTCTCTTGGCCTTCCCCCCGCTCTCCCCTATTTTAATTATTTTCTTGTTAAGGAATCCAATTAGGGGAATAATCAACCACCTATTTACCATTCCCTCCATCTTATTTGAATTTCAAATTCAAATCCCTAAATTAAAGCAAACTTGACATTTAATTTCAGATCTCTAATTTTATTTCCCTCTCCTCTTCCACTCAATACCAAAAGCGGAATTCACATGGAGCCCTTTCCCCTAAGCCAAGGATGAAACCCCCTAGCCCATTGATAGTTTTCCCGCAACCCCCCCCCCCCCCCCCCCCCCCCCCCCTCCGTTATCTCGCTTCTTTCATTTGGAGATCGATCTAAACTGTTGAAGGTTTTCTCGAGAGGATTCCCTCTCCTTGACGACAGCAATTGGAGAGAAACTACTGCCAGTTCAGTGGAAAATCCTACGACCATCCCCGGCTTCTACTTCTCCAAAATAACTTTCCATTGATATGTATTGTAAGCGTTTACTTTATTTGGTGGCATCATTTTTATTACTTATATCTTTCTCCCGCTAACTATTCCTTAGAGTGAAGAGTGAGGGAAACTCGAAGGTGAAGTTTTTATTTGTTAGACGAAGGATTTTTGTTATTTGCATATTTAGTTTTACTATCTTTTTGTCACTATTTTGAATTGCCCCATTAATATAAATTGTAACCGCAAGCCAAATCAAATCAATAACTACGAAAACTGAAAATCCATTCCTAGTGAAACATTACTTATAATTGTAGCGCTTAAACAACTTTCTTATGAAATCCCGCAATTCCTGTTCATTGTTTCACATCACATACCTATTAATGGCTTTAAACCTTGCATTCAGGGCCCTCACTCAGATTTCAGTGGACCAACGTCTGGAAGCACTGCGTGTGTAGCTATAATGAGAAATAACCAACTTATTGTTGCTAATGCTGGCGATTCTCGCTGTGTTATTTCTAGGAAGGGTCAGGTGTGTTATTCTAGCAACCTCTAGTATATTTTTTATTCTGTGCTTCATTTTGAGGCCATCTATTATGCATGCCATTCTCTCTCTCTCATTGTTTCATTCATACTGTGTCTAGGCATACAATTTATCAAGGGATCACAAGCCTGAGCTCGAGGTTGAGAGAGAGAGGATTTTAAAAGCAGGAGGGTTTATTCATGCAGGACGAGTAAATGGAAGTTTAAACCTTGCAAGAGCAATTGGTATCTTATGCTTCTAGTGTTACTCTCAATCAGTCTCCATTATTGTTATATCTGATATTCCATTTGATTGTAGTGCAGGTGATATGGAGTTTAAGCAAAACAAGTTTTTACCTCCAGAAAAGCAAATTGTAACGGCCTATCCGGATATAAATGTTGTGAGTATCATTCCCCGTAGTAAATTTTGCATTACATAACCTTTTTTATTTTTATTTTCTTGACATTGAACTTTATTTATTCATAAAATTGTCTTTTGTAAGGTGGAGCTTTGCGATGATGATGAATTTATTGTTTTAGCTTGTGATGGGATCTGGTAAGACTGCTCAAATAATTGAATCCTCTTTAATTTGAGCATACTTTTCAAGTCAATTTTTTGTGGATCCTAGTAGTTTTCCATTGCTCTTCTTAGTTGTTTTAAATTATAGGTGTTACCATACATGAAAAATCTGTTCATGCATGTCATAATTAAGAGATGTCTTTGATCTTTTGTGAAGAATTTATATTAAATTCCATTTAAAAGTGCCATTTAAAACCAAAACTGATACTAATTAAACCTTGCAATTGACACATCGTTAACTATTGCTAGTAATTCTTCTCAAGTCTATTTGAAGGAGTATTGGTAAAACCAAAAGGTATGCTAATTGAATGCGTTCATCACACTTCAACTTATTTTGTTGATTTTATGCAGCTAATTGTGGACAACAAATCATGCTTACAACTCTTATGAATAAAATATTCTCAAACAGTCAAAGAAAATGTGTTTTCTTATTCGCATCAAATTTGTTCTCCCCGGTTTTATTTAACATTGATACATTCTGATATCCAACATAAGCTTATGAATGTTTTTAATACAATTACTTTTATCGAATCGACTAATGACTGATTGATTCAGGTCACCACATACTGGGAAATGATGATTGCATTCATTTTCACATTGGTTCTAAGAGCATGCACTCTTTCTTTTCTAACAGGGACTGCATGACAAGTCAACAACTAGTGGATTTCGTTCAAGAACATATAAACACTGTAAGTATTGATTATTTAAAAGTCACATTGCCACTATTAGTGTGCGTGTGCGTGTCTCTCTCTATCTATATATATCTTGTTTAAAAAATATTAAAGCTAAATAGGCACTTCTATAATAACAAACCGAGGGAGTTTATCTTGGTGGAGTTAGAAATTCAACTACTATAATTAACAGGATATTGTGCTTAGCAAAGTTAAAAACTTAGCTTTGAAAGCAAACAACAACAACAACATCAAGCCTTTGTCTCACTACGTGGGTCTGGCTACATGAATCATTTTTCTTTATTGTGTCATGTTAAAAGTCAAGTTCTCGGTTAAATCTAATCAAGAAAGATCATTTCTAATATTTTATAATCAAGTCTTTTGAGGTCTACCTCTACCTAAGTCAAATCTAATATCTCTACTTTTCTAACCGAGACATCGGAAGGCCACTGTTTTATGTGACCAAACCATCTAAGGCGACTCTCACTAATATTATCTTCCAATGGCGCTACTCCAACCTTTTCACGTATATGCTCATTTTGTATCCTATATCTAAGGGTAAAGCCACTCATCCACCTGAGCATCCTCATCTCTGCAACACTAAACTTAGTATTAGAAGATTATTTAAATCTTAGAAAATACAACTGGTATTATAATTTCAAAAGCTCTCCTAGGAGTATGTTTAATCTGTACTTATAGCATTCTTGTTATCTCCTATTCCTTATTTTGGACACAAGCAAATAAATGGAATTCTAATTGCGTCTATCTTGGAAAATCTAATCAACAAGAAAATATATGAAAAATCAATACTTTCCCAAAATAATACGGTTAAGGCAGATCTCCAGATCGGTGCTTAGGCACTTAGTCTTGGGGTGCATCCTTAGGTCATCTCCAACCGAACGCTAAACGAGTGTATGGAGTCGTTCCGTCGCTTCAAACGAACGCGAAAATTTCCGCCATTTCATTGCAGGTGAACAGTGCGACGCCAATATTGGCGTCGCACTGTTCACTCACGCCATTTTCTGCTCTTAACCGGAAAAACGCGTGAAAGGGAGAGCGATCGTTACCTTCCTAGAAACACCTAAAATGGTGGTTCGATTGGAGCATCACCACGCCATTTTGGAGTTTTGCGTTACTTTGCCGTGAAAAATGAAGTTATCGGTTGGAGATGCCCTTAGCGTAGGCTTTGATACCAACTTGACACCAGAGATCACTTAGGAGCAAAATAAATCTTTGATTACGGAAGAACAAACTGAAAGAAAGGTGGATCTTAGCAAAGTTAGAAACTCCCTTGCAACAATGGACAAAAAATTGATCGTAGCCAAGTTACAAAATTCCACTATGACAAACAACATGAAGATGAGTGTCTTGAATTTCATCATTTCATGACAACACAACAGGAATTTTAATTCATCAAAAGCTCCCTTAGGAATTACAATTAATCTTCACTTATAGCATATTTCATCACCTATTCCTCCCTAATTTTGGACAAAGCAAATAAATGGAGAACTATTACCTCTCACTTAGAAAAGGTAATACAACAATAAATATATAAAAATAAAGAGTTTCCTATAAAAGGTTGATTGTAAATAAGAAAAAGCTTCTTTATGATTAGAGAATGTTATTGATATGTTTCTTTGATATATTTGAACGCTTGCCATGTAGTTACACAATAGAAGGAAGAAGAGTGAACATAGTAAGAGAGAGTGAGAGAGTAAGAATGTGTGCGTGGGGAGAGAGAGAGAGAGAGAGAGAGAGAGAGAGAGAGAGAGAGAGAGAGAGAGAGAGAAGGAGAATCAATTCAATTAATCAATCAAGCCAAAATAACATTTTCCTTTCAATTCTCGCCTAATATAAAAACTGGCATCTTTTCAAAGTGAATTTTCTTGTACTACTCATGATAACTGTGCTTGCAGGAGAGCAGCCTCTCTGCAGTGTGCGAGAAAGTATTCGACCGTTGTTTGGCTCCATCAACTGCTGGAGGAGAAGGCTGCGATAATATGACCATGATCTTGGTTCAGTTTAAGAAGCCCATCCATTCAAATGCCACAAATACCGAGCAATCATCCCAGCCTGCGCGTGAGATTGAGAAAAATTCCAATGTTTGATCTGCCATCATCAAAGCAGAATTGTGCTTCTAAGTTTTTATCATCTTCAGTTAACTGCATGATTTGTATCATATAAACTTTATTTCCATCTTCAAAAGTTTTATTTGACTTGATTTAGAAACAGCTGATGTTTCCATTGAAGAAAGGGACACTTAGGAAATAAATGTACATATGCTTTTATCATGTTTTCATTCATCTCTCATATTTATTTTTGTTGATGTAATTGCGAGGGAATGATGCTTGTTTAGGATCTTTTTGGGATGGTTGCATTGTTTTATAAAATTAGTTATGAAGTTGTTGTAGGAAAAGTAAACTATTTTAGTTATAAAAAGTAGCTTTTCATCTTAGAAATTTTTTGAAATAAAAATCAATAGCCAAATAAAATTATAATTATTTTTTCAAAAGAAAAGCAATTAGAAAGTAGTCTCAGTCAGACTCTTAGGAGAATTAGGCTTTTTTTGTGACGGTTTTATTATTGCTTCTTAAAATAATTTTTTAGTATAAAAATTTTAAATTTTGTACTAAAAGGTTGTCTTAAGAAGCTGTCTCAAACGAAACCTTAATCTTAGGGGTGTCAATTTCGGGTCACAGGTCGGGTTCGGGTTGAACCCGGAAATGACCCGACATTATTCGGGTCAACAAGAACTTGATCAATTTTTAAAACGGGTTGATTTATCGGACTCGAATCTGGCCCGCTTCGGGTTCGGGTCAACCTGACTCGACCCGCGGACACGGTAAGGCCGGGAGCAGCTTCGCTACATTGGCGGGCCTTCAGCGCGGCAGTAGCATCCGGTGGCAGCGAGTCACTCGGTCACGCGGGGGATGCGACGCAATCAAGATTCACACGGCGGGATGTGACGCGAGGCCAGTAGAAATGATGCGAAGCGACAGTGGGCAGCGGTCACGCGAGGGGAGGCAAGTGAGTCAGCGGGGCAGCTTGGTCATGCGGGGGCGGACAAGTGTCAGGCGGTCAACGCAGTGGGGTAGCTCAGTCAACGGGTCAAACATTTTCGGGTTTTTGGTCAACTCGAACCCGACCCGATTTTTAAAACGGGTCGAAAACTCTAACCCGAACCAGACCCGGTTCAGGTTCGCCAACCCGAAATTTTCGTGTCGGATTCGAGTCGGGTTTTCGAGTCTTGTCAAATATTGACACCCCTACTTAATCTATAAGATTTCAAAAAACTTATATTAATATTGATTTTCTTCTTTATTTTTCTCCAAAATGAAATAGAATAAAATAAAGTAGAAGGCTGAAATTATTATTTAACCATGCTACATAAAAGTAATGTTGGAAGTCAATTTATTTAAGGCGGGTAAGAAAATATCCCTTGTCAGACAGAATATATGGCCAGTGTTGTTCAGGCTTTTTTTTTTTTTGGACATTTAGGCCATTTAAGGCAAATTCACACACACAACGCATACAGAAAGACTCGAACCTTGGACCTCTTAGTTGGAAGCCTAAGCTCTCAACCAATAGGCCAAGGAGAGTTGTGTTTCAAGCTTTTTTTTAAGGCTTCCTTTACAGAGAGATTGCTTTACTATTTATGAATGCTATATTAAGGAATACATAATGAAATGGTCATGCAGTGGCAGTTAGATTGTTATTAGGTAAGTAGTGATTTTTTTTTACATTTTTTTATAGGCTATAAATAAATCACTTAGGAAGAGATAAAGCAACATTAAAGTAAAAGTGTGAAACACGTGAATTTTGGCTTATTCCCCTTCTCAATATTATTGCTTGTAGGCATCATATATTATGTATAGCCTTCTATTATATATATTTAAGAGGCATGTCATAAGTTAGTTTATTATTCTTTAAACTTAAAGAGGCATGTCATAAGTTTTTATGGCAAAGCTTCATTTTGGACGGTTTTTTTAAAGCAGTTTTTTAGAATTGTACTAGAAAGCTATTTCAAGAAGCAATAAGAAAGTCGTCCCAAAGAAAGATTAAGGCTTCTTTTGGGATGTTTTTTTACTACTTCTTAAAGTAGTTTTTCAGTAGAAATTTTTTTATTAAAAAAAGCTACTTTAAGAAGCAGTAAAAAAGCTGCCCCTAATGAAACCTAAGTTAGTGGGTGTCTACATAATGCATAGAAAAAAGATATAAAAGAAAAAGTTAGTGGGTTCCTACAAACCCTTATTAAATTTTGTTAAGTGACATGAATTCTTGAGCTCAAAATGAAATATTAATGGTTCGTTGTAAAAACTTATTGTGGCTTATTAACCTCTTCACGAGCATCTGTAAACCCTGACGAGTAATTGCCAATTTGTTAGGTAAAATGATAAAAATTTGGTTCCATATCGCTAAAAGTATAAAGGAACCAATCCAATGGTCCCTATGTAAATATTTTGTGTCCAATCTATTTTTATAGATTTTTTCCCAGCTCTCCGCTCTAGCGAAACCCTAATTCCTTTTGCCGGCGCCCTTCTAACGTCGGGAGAGGTCGTCCTCTCCCCCCTTCGGATGGCCCTCAATCCGAAGGATTTTCCCGCCTTACCTGGCTCATCCACATACCTCGAGCCTTTAGGGCTTTCGCAGTATGCTCTGAAAACGTGCATTAGCTGCCGAGAACTCTCTCCCCGGCCCCCCCCTCACCCCGTCCATCTAACCCAAGCCTCTCTATCACATATATCTGACACGCGGCCGCAGGACTCAAAACTATTCTTTTTGCTGTTGAGTGATTCTGGTCTGACAGGTTCTTCTCTCTGGAACTTTTCGATGGTTGGAGTCTGTGTTCTCATCTCCAAAGACTCACCTCTACCGGATGAAATACCGTTGGATATTGACGGTGAAGACTTAATCCTCAAGGTTCTCTATGACTGGAAACCCACCCCTTGTGAAGGTTGCCGTTCGCTGGTTCACCCCTTCTCAATCCGTCCCAAAAACCCGAACCCCTCTCCACCTGTTTTACCTCCTCCACGCCCTCGTGGTAGAAGCTCCAGCCGTCCACCCCGTCCTAACTCTAGACCTAGCTCCAAACCTCCTTCTCATCCTGCACTTAATGTGCCTCCTCAACCTACAACCCCCCTTCTTATCTCTCCAGTTATTGCTACTCCCTCCGGGGATGCTGCGATTCCAAATCAAAATGGTATCCTGCCCTCTATTGGTGCTTCTACCAATCCCTCTTCCATATCTCTACCCATAGTTAACAACAATTCCCCTAACCTCCTCAAACCCGAAAAATCTATCATCATACCAAACCTGAATTCACCCAATGAAGATGCTTCTTTGGAAGCTTCTTCTTCCACCACACCTCCCTTCATTCCTAACATCCTCATTGGTTCATCCTCTTTGAACCTTTCCACCTCTAATAAATTCAAAGCCCTCCTGGAGGATGACCCTCCCTTGGATGATGACCCTCCCCTGGATGCTGAAACCAATCCCCCTCTCTCTGAAAATCCCATCCAAAATATTCCCTCTCCATCCACCTCCTCCACCAAATCCCCAAACCGTCCTCCTCCTAAAACTAATACCCAATCCTCTCCTCTCTCTAAGCATACTAGAGGGAAATCTACCAAAAAAAGCAAACCTTCAAAATCCAAATCATAATGTCCTTTCCCAATATAGCTTGTTGGAACATAAGGGGGTTTAATAGACCCGACAAAGTTTTGTTGTGCAGAGATTTAGTTCGGGTTCACAACCTGAAATTTTTATGTCTTCTGGAAGCTAAAGTGATTCCTTCCTCTGTTGATGATGACTGGTTTATTAGATCTCATATGGTTTTTGAGAATGAATCTCATTGTCATAATTTTGGCTGTTCTTCCTTAGGGAGGATTTGGATTAAATGGGACCCTTCTTTTGTCTCATTTTCTCCTACTTTCCTCTCTTCTCAACTCATTCATGGTGTTATCTCCATGGGAACCCTACCTCCTTTTCAGATTTCTGTCATTTATGCAGCAAATAATGTAGATGAAAGGGCCTCTCTTTGGAATAAGATCAGGGAATTGATTCCTTCTTCCCCTCTTCCTTGGCTGGTTATAGGAGATCTAAACTGTTACAGATTTCATAATGAAAAGGCTGGTGGTAATCCAGTACCTACTAGCAAACTTCAAGAGCTTAATGGGACTATTTTTGACTGTGGTCTGCATGACCTGGCTTCCGTTGGGTTGTTTTTCACTTGGCATAACCAAAGGGTTGATGAGCCTATTCACATCAAGTTAGACAGGGTGATGGTCAACTCTTGTTTTCTGGATCATTTTCCTTTGGCCCATTATAAGGTTGCTTCTCCGAATGGATCTGACCACTCGCCTCTTATTACCTCCATTGCTTCTAACAATCGGTTGCCCAATCAGTTTTTATTTAAGAATTACTGGACTTTCATGGATGGTTTTTGGGAAGATGTCCTTACAGCTTTTTCTCAACCTTCAAATAAGGAGCCTATATGTCATCTTCACCATTGCCTCCAAAATCTCAAAGGTGCTTTAAAGAAATGGGTTTGGGCTTCCTCCAACCATTTATCTAATCAAATTTTGGAGCTCAAGAATCAACAGCTTATTTGTTTAGAGAAAATTCAATTGATGCCTTTGGACCCATCTTTGAATTCTTCTTTAAAAATCATTAACAGCAACCTTGCTAACCTTCAAGCCTCTTGGGCTTCATGGGTTTCCCAACGTGCTAAAGCTAACTGGCTTTCTCAAGATGTTGATGACTTAGGCTTCTTATATGCCAAGATTCGTGCAAGGAGGAACCACAATAATATATTTGAAATCACTGATGATCAGGGGATTCATGCTACCCCTAAGGATATTGCTTCTGCATTCATTCGACACTTTAAAAACCTCTTCAACTCTCCAAACCAATTAATGCTGAGAACTTCTCTATTAATCCTGGTATTTGCATCCCTCAACACATGATGGATCTTCTGATTTCTCCTTTTACTTATGATGAGATTAAGCTGGTGGTTTTTAGTGGGTGTGACTCTTCTGCTTCGGGGCCTGACGGATTCACCTTTGCCTTTTTTAAGAGAACTTGACATATTTCTGGACCTGTCATTTGTAATGCTGTCATGGAATTCTTTAATTCCGGTTACTTACCTAGGAGTGTCAAAGCCACGGCTTTGGCTCTTATTCCTAAAGGAGCCCATGTTTCCTCTATTTCTGACTTCCGCCCCATTTCATTATGCAATGTGTTGTACAAAATCATGGCTAAGCTGGTGGCTAACAGGCTAAAGGTTGCTTTACCTACTATCATTCATGAAAGCCAAACAAGGTTTATCAAAGATCGTTGTTCTACCGACAATATTCTGCTAACAGCTGAAATTTTAAAAGATTTTAAAAACTCTTTTTGTGCCAAGTTGGACATTCTCAAAGCCTTTGACACTGTTTCTCACGACTTTCTTTTTCAAAGGCTTAGGCATAAAGGTTTTCCGGAGTTATTCATTAAATGGGTCAAAGGATGCATCTCAAATGTTTTCTTCTCCATTTGCATTAACGGGGCTTTGAATGGATTTTTTGGTTCCTCCTCGGGGTTAAGACAAGGTTGCCCATTATCTCCACTTATTTTCTATATTGTTATGGACGGCTTCTCTTGTACCTTGGAGAACGGTAACACTCAATTCATTGGGCCTCAAATAAAAAATCTTTCCATTACGCACCTTTTTTATGCTGATGATGTTTTAGTGTTTGGAAAGGCCTCACCTTCTAATGCTCATACTCTTGCTAAAGCCATTTCTATTTTCTCTAATGCTTCTAGCCTCTTTATTAATCAAGCAAAGAGTTCTATTATTTTCTCTAAGGATGCTGCAAATACCACTGCCATTTGTAATTGCCTGGCATCACCACTCAAAGCTCCTTCCTCAAATATCTTGGAATACCTGTTGCTACTGGCCGCCTCAATTCTTCTCACTTCCAGCCACTAACTAGTAAAATTTTTACTCTACTGGATGGCTGGAAAGTTAAATTTCTCTCTTTTGCAGGTAGGGTTCAATTCATCAAGTTCACCATTGCTAATACTCTTGCTTATTGGATTAGAGGATCCATTATACCTAAATCCTGTTGTAAAGTCTTCTCTAGGCTTTGCTCCAGGTTTCTTTTTCATGGCAAGATTAATGATAGAAAGCTCCATTTGATTTCATGGAGTGCCACTGCCATGCCTACCAGATTGGGAGGGATTGGTGATCCTTCTATTGATGCTCTTATCTTTGCAAACCACTGTGCTTTTATTTGGAGATTCTTTACTACGGAAAATTGGGCTATGAATTGGTTTAGAAATAAATTCATTTCACCTTGGAAACCTCTTATTTCTACATCTTCGAATTTTTGGAGAAAGGTGCATCAAACTGCTTTCAATATTAAAGGGAATATTTCTTTTACACCTTCTAGAATTTGCAATTTATCTATGGATTGGGATCATTGGTGCAATGGTAAAGCTCTTGTAGATATTATGCCTTCTTTCAAATTTGAAAAACCTTACGTGCAATGCTACACTGACTTACATGGCTGGATTTTACCACCTCACACCCTGACTTTGCTGATATCTGAGATTATGGATGTGCATTTTTCTGAACAAATGATTGTTTCTTGGAATGGCTCTATTAATCCTACCCTCTCAACCTTTTAGAACAACTTTTTTGGAGCTTTTGAGGAGGTTATTTGGCACAAATTTATTTGGCATAAGAAAAAATCACTTCGATTTTCTTCTTATGCCTGGATGGCTATGATGGGTAAATTAAAAACTGCTGATCATCTGATTCTGAGAGGGATTGACGGTTTAGCTGCTTGCTCCTTTTGCTGTGATGGTAATGATTGCCATTCCCATATCTTTTTTAGTTGTGACTACTCCTACACTGTCATTACCCCCCTTTTACCACCTCTGGGATCCTTTCTCTTAAGACCAAATCTGATGCAAACGTTTCAGTGGTTTGATGAATCTGTGGATTACTGTTGCTGGGAGAAAAACTTTTGCTATTTCACCATTTGTTGCACTATTTATTACTTATGGCGTGAAAGAAATTCTAGGAGGTTTGAGAATGTTTGGAAAAGCCCCTCCCAACTATTCTACATTATTCGTAATGCTATCATTGCCAAAGTTAAATACTGGAAGAGATTTGATGAGCTTAAAAGAAGATTCCTTTTTCTTTGTTAATTATGTTATGACTGCACCTGTTTTGTCCAACTATTCGGTGGCGTCTATTATCTGGAGTTTGCAGTGGTTGGTGAATTCCCTTATGGTTTTACCCTATGTTCTGTTTTATTGCTGCGAATAGATGGTTATGGACCGTTACTTCATAATGCTGTTTTACTTTTTTCGGGTGACTGGAATCACATATTGTCTCAATTTGCTGCGTAATTTGCTGCTGAGGCTGAAACTGGATGTTGCTACAACTTTTTTGGTGGTACCTGTATTTTTGTTCATTCTACAGGATGCCTGGACTGATATTTTTACAAGGACGATGATGAATGCTGGATTTTTCAGCTACCCCTTGGACGGCCGTTATGGCAACCAGGGGTTTGTGTCATGCCCTGACCCTCCCGAGTTCAGATAGATATCGGCAGGACAGCCTGAGTCCTTTTGGCTTTTCAGCCACTTTGTTCTTTATTATTACAATTTTGTAATTTTCATTTTAGAACTCCTTAACTTCTTTTTAGTTAGGGAGTTATAGTTTTGGTTCTTACTTTTCTTGTAACCTTTTTATATTAATGAATGGGCAATGCCCCAAAATAAAAAAAAAAAAAAAAAAAAAAAAAAAATCTATTTTTATAGGGACAACATCACGAAGCACCCACTAAGCAGAACTTTATAAGAATTATGTTATTGTAGAAGAGAAGTTGTTTAAGAGATTTCTAAACTCTCTCTCTCTCTCTCTTACGAAGCATGTTTTATATGTATATTTAAATTATTGAAATTTTTTTCTTATGCCATTTATGATAGATTTTAAATTTCTAGATATGATATGACAGGATCAGTTGAAATATAATAAAAAAGATCAGAATGAAAATGATCTAAAAAGTATAACCAAATAAATCTTTAATATTTATAATTAATCTTATGCCTACCCCTAATATATCATCAAAAAATTATCTTGATCGGGCACGAATCTCGAGGCAAAATCAAATTGGAAACTTCAAAAATTAAATCCGGAATCATCTGAACTCCGATTTAGCAAACTTACATTTGAACTAAGCGTCTCGAAAATACGAACTCAATGACACCAAATTCGACTCAATCCGAGCCCAAATGGGTCAAAATCAAGGACTCGAAGCACTATTGGAAGGTTCAAACAACAATTTAAATTATCAAACAGTTTCCAAATATGACATGCTTATAGTCGAATCGAGCGGCTCGACGAGACGAATCCAACGAGCCCAAGATCACCAAATTCTGATATCATTAAAACCTTCAAATGTCTAATGAACGGCCCAAGATTAAGAGATTCAATATCGGTCGTCCATTTGAACCACTCCACCTTTGCCATTGATCCTCCTCCTATTTTATGGGTCATGCCATCCTCAAAAAACTATAAATAGCCCCTCATTTCTCTTGAGAGGGGACTCAATCAAGAAAAAGAGGAGAAGAAGAAGAGAATGATAGGAGGGAATAAACTCCTCATCCACCACCGCCAAAATTTTGCCAGACGCCCAAGTGATGCAAGAATTCTACCTGACGCCCAAGTGATGCCAGAATTCTGCCCGACGTCCGAGTGACATCAGAATTCTGCCCAAGTAACGCCATAATTCTATATGATCTCTAAGCGGCTCTAGAGTTTTACCTGAATAACATCTAATGTCAGAGTTCTCCTCGGCCATCGACTGACGTTAGACCTCTACTCGACGTCAAACCTTTGCTCGTCCCTAGATTTATACCCGACGCCAGACCTCCACTCGTAACTAGACTTCTACATGACGTCGTCCTTCTAACCTTCGTCATTCGACAGCGGTCCTTCCAACTTTCGTCGCCCAACAAATACAGTCCTTCCGACTCTCGTCCGCCGACTACGGTCCTTCTGACTTACGTCGCCCACTGACTATAGTCCTTCCGACCTCCGTCGCCCGCCGAATACAATCCTTCCGACTTACGTCGTCCACCGACTACAGTCCTTCCGACCTCCGTCGTTCGCCGAATACGATCCTTCTGTCTTACGTCGCCCACCGACTACAGTCCCTTCAATCTCCGTCGTCCGCTGACTACAATCCTTCCGACTCACATCGCCCACCAACTACAGTCCATCCGACCCACATCGCCCGCCGACTACATTCCTTTTGACTCATGTCACCCACCGACTACAGTCCTTTTGACCTCTATTGCCTGTTGAATACGATCCTTCCGACTTACATCACCCACCGACTACAGTTCATCCGACCAAACAAACATATCAGTAGTGATTTCTTTGTATTTCAATCATGTAATGTAAGTTATAAGATGTACATCAAACTAAGGCCTTCCCTCAAGAAAGGCTCTCATTTGTAAACAATTGCAAATAATAGGGGTATTTTATAAAAAGGAGCTCGTTTTAAATTTAAATTAGTTTAAGGAGCAAGTTAAGTAAATAATTTAAAAAGGAGAAAATACGGAACTTAATTATCCGATTTCAATAAAAACCGGTATTTCATTATCCGTTTTCTACATTAATCGTGATTTTAAAAGAAACCAGAGGAGAAAATTCTGATTTCTTAAGAAACCGGATTAAAAAAATCGAATTTCTACGTATCTTTAGAAACCGAATTTAGTTAATCCGGTTTCTTACCAGATAAGTATATAAAAATTTTGCCAATTGATATAAAGTATATAAACATAAATATAGAGTATATAAAAATTCTGTCACGTTTCTTAAAAATGAATACTTTAACAAAAATTTTAATAAAAATGAAACTTTAATAAAAATTATGTCCGGTTTCATTTTATTAAATTTATAAAATTAAAGAAATATTAAATATTTTTAATTTGAAATAATATAAATATTGAAATTTTAAAATAATATAAATATTGAAAATTTAAAATAATATAAATTAATATTTACATAAAAAGTTTACTTGTATATATTTTTGCATTAAAATATTACATTTATATATTTTTAAATAAACCAATAGTTATTAAATTTTAAATATTTTAATCATGTATATATTATTTAAAAATATTTATTTCTTTTTTTATTTACATGTTTATATTTTATTAAAATATTTAAGTGAAATAAATAAAAAAAATACATGTATATATTTTTTTAATTTTAAATAAGCCAATAGTTTTAATTTGAAATAATGTAAATAAAAAAAAAATAAAAAATAAATATGGAAACCCAATATTTTAAATAATAATCATATTAAAAGCTGTTTTTTAATTATTATTTAATATAAAATAATGATTCTTCATAAAATCATTTTTTGGTTTGTTAAGAAACGGGAACATTGATTTCCGGTTTCCTTAGAAACCATTAAATTGAATTATTTTTTTTTTAAATAAAATGATATAAATCATAAAAAATTTTGATTTCTTATGAAACCAGATTAATAAAATTTGGTTTTTTAAGAAACCGGAATTTCCTCCTTCGGATTCTTTTAAAATCACGATTAATGTAGAAATCAGATAGTGAAGTACCGGTATTTACTGAAACAGGATAATTAAGTTCCGTATTTGCTCATTTTTAAATTATTTTGTTAACCTGCTCCTTAAACTTATTTAAATTTAAAACGAGCTCCTTTTTATAAAATGCCCATCCAAACAAACATATCAATATTGATTTCTTTGTATTTACATAATGTAATGTATTATATAAGATATACATCAAGCTAAAGCCTTCCCCCAAGGAAGGCCTAATTTGTAATCAACTACAAATAATAGTGGATTCCTCTATACTGGGCTAGGTCCTGTGATTTTTTTCCTTTCCAGAAATTTTCATGTAAAAAAATTGGTGTATTTATTTTCTTGTATTCGTGTGCTGGATATCCGTACAATGCTGAGGCAAAAACTTTCTAACTCTACCACCGCGTATACTCAAGGACACAACACCGTTAATAAAAATATCAAATATATTTCTTATCTTAATAAGAAAAAGTTAATTGAATGTTTTGTATTACTTTCCAAAAAAAAAAGTATTATTTTGACCTATTCATTCTCTTTTTAATATAAAAAAAATTAAATTTAAAATTACACATTATTTTTTTATTATTTTAAATCTCTCCGTGATATGCCGTGCAGCCATCGTTGTCATCGCTACCCTGACAATTTTAAAAACAGACTTGCTTGTTCGAGCAAATACAGGATATACAGAAACCCTAAACCTCTTTACCTTCTCGCGCTATGGATTTCAATGGTTACACCGGCGACGACTTGGATTCCTCTCTCATATTTATGTCATCCGATGCCTATTTCGCCTCCCAAGCTCTTCGCTGTAAGTGGGCTGAAACCCTTTTAATTTCTATTGCGGTCAGTGTTGCCTGATATATTTGTTAACCGTTCAGCCGGGTTCATTGGAGGGGCCACTATGAAGAAATTACCGCTATCCAACCCAAGCCGGGAAGCAATAGAGCGAGAGATCTTGAAGGAGCAGATTCGCGAGGAAATCCTTGCGAGGGAGATGGTAAAAAGGAGGATTCTGGAGGAGGAAGTGAGGAGGGAGATTGAGATGGAGCGCATTTTGGAGATAAGGAGGCTGCAGATGGAGAGTTGGTCGGGGCTTGCCGGCACCAGCGGAATGGTGATGCATGGCGATCGCCAAACGCAAACCATTACGCCTTCCTGGTTAGAGGCAGGGGTTGCTGCGTCTCTAGGGCGTGGGATTGCGCAGGATGGTGCCGAGTTTGCGTTACGTGATCGATCTTCGTCTCACCTGCTTCCGAAGAAAACAATGGCGGTAATGGCCCAGCCTGCTGTGCGGCACGAACTGGAGAAGCGTTCGCCATCAAATGAGGTTTGTGCTCGTTGGCCTGCTTAGTTTCATGTTGTCGTTAAGTGATTGTTAAATATATGGTATTAACATGGTTTGCAACGTTTGTTCATCATTTTATTTTCTTTTTTACTTTCCAACCACAAGTCTGTGTTTCTTAGTTCGCTGATTCTTTGACTTGATAGTCTTTGGCGTCTAAATGTTTGACTTAGTGTATTTAATGTTCCAAGATTTATGAAAACTTTCGATTTAAAGTTTCTTTCATGCACATATTTAAGGGTTTTCCTGAATTAGAAATATTTTGAAAATTTGGGAATATTCATTTCATAATTCATGTATTTCTATCTCTCCTCACTTTACACCTCCTAGTTTTGATTTGGGAATATTCACGTCTGTCTTTTCACTCTAGTACAAGTGCACTAGTATGTTTGAAACAATTCGCTAATCTTATTCATTGTTACAACTCTTCAATAAAGGGGGTTTTGATGCAAATGTTTGTGAAAACAGGTATTTGGAGCAGGTAATTACTTTTTATCTCCTAGAACTAGAGAAGCTGATCTCCATGCTTCTCCTTATTATTATTTTTACTTATTGACTCGATTTTCTCCACCTTTTTTTTTGAGTTATTTTATGCGAGCACGCTTTATTCTCTGCTGTCAAATGCACAATAGACTTAATTAAGTTAATCTTTCGTGGACATTATATGTGTAATTATTATGCTGTTGGGTGGAAGAAGAGATGTGTCATGCTCTTGGCTTTACATCTGTGTCAAAATCATCAGGAGTTTGACAGTGTTGGGCATCATGGAACTCAATCGTGGGAATTAATAATTGAATATTAGAATTCAGCATAGTTGAGCAACGATGAAATGGTTCTTATTTGGTTTATCTTTTTGCATGCTCAGTGGCTGGTAAAAGTTGTTGTAAAGCGACATGCTTTTTGAGTGAAAATGTGAACATCTTTTTCTAGAGTTTGCTTTAAAAAGGTGATTTCGTACAAATTCATAAAGTTCGTGAATGATTGTCTCCTATCATACGGCTTTTATAACATTTTGTTTGGAAAATAGAAAAGCATGACCCCAAACAAACAAGCTTCAGTCAGAAAAAGCACAACCCAAATTAAACAAGCCTGAAGTATGGATTTTATCGATTATAAGCCTTATCTATTTATTTAAGTAATGGATATAATTCTACTGCACGCTCTTATACTACTCTATCCAGACTTAAAATATCCAGAAGTCTGGCAACTCTATTCTGCAAGGACTGCCTCTTCAATGGCGATGAACTAGAAATTTGTTTTATTTATCTTTTCTATAACTCCGTCCAGCTCCCATTTATCTTTCAGCATGCTAGTTTTTGAGAGCATTCTTAATGATTTCTCTTTCATCTTCCTGGTGTTTTTGTTTTTTCTATATTGCTGTTTGCTTCCTAGTAGCATGATTACATCTTTTGTTGATCTTGGCGTGGCATGAGCTTCAGAGTTCGTTTTTTTAATATCTAATGCTTGGAGCACATTTCTGATAGTCAGGCTTGCATATTATTATGGAAATGATTAGAAATGATTAAAAATATTTACTGGATTAAACTTAATCTTCTGAAATTCTAATTGCCTTAATAGAGTGTATTTTTTGGCATAACTATGTGTTCCACTATTTATTTTAAATATTACTAGCAGGATTGGATTTATGTACCGATGAAAATATCTGTAGAGTTCCATTGTTTTGATCTTACAAAGAATATATTTTCAATTACTAATACATCGTTGATAGTTGAATGATTGTGATATGCCATATAAAATATCAAATTAGGAAGTATGTTGCCAAATGCAGCAAGTTTTGGGTCATATGAGCTGTTAATTGAGATTTGGATATTCATGGGAGATGTCTAGGTTTTTTATGACATGTTAAAGAGTAAAGACTAAATATATGCAAGTGGTTAGAGAAGAAACATTTATTTATCAACCTTTAGAATTTTTAAATTTTAAGTTGGTTTTGAATTTGACTTCTTAGTAGGCCCAGCTCTAGCATGTAGTATGTCACGCAAAAATTATCTTGATCGGACATGAATCTCGAGGCAAAAATCAAGTTGGAAACTTCAAAAATTAAATTCGGGAGCACCTGAACTTCGATTTCAGCAAGCTTACAGTCAAACTGAGTGTCTCAAAAATATGAACCCAACTACACCAAATTTGCCTCAATCCGAGCCCAAATGAGTCCAAATCAAGGACCCAAAGCGCTGTTGGAAGGTTTGAACCACAATTTGAGTTACCAAACGGTCACCAATTTTGGCGAGTTTATAGTCGAATCGAACGGCTCGACGAGACGAATCCAACGAGCCCAAGATCGCCGGATTCCGACATCACTAAGGTCTTCAAATGGCGGACGAACGGTGTATGATCAAAGGATTCAATATCACCCGTCCATTCAATCACTCCCTGTTCGCCCCTAATCTCACACCTATTTACAAGCCATGCCACTCCAGAAAAACTATAAATAGAGCCCTCATTCTTAACAAAGAGGGGTCCAAGCAGGAAGAGAAGAGGAGAAGAGAAGGAAGAGAATGAAGAAGCTCCTCCTCGACCACCGTCGGAACCGCGCCAGACCACTGCCGGAGCCTCGCCGGACCACCGCCGGAGCCTCGGTGGACACGCATGGGAGCTCGCCAGACCACTGCCTGAGCCTCGCCGACCACCACCTGGCCTCACCTTCGCCAGAGGCCATCACTTTCGCCGCAACACCACCTGAGGCCGCGATTCTGCTGGGCCCTACCTGACGCCTAGAGTTCTACCAGAATACCGCCCTACTACAACGGTCTCTCAGACCCCGATCTCCTGCCGACTACGGTCTCCCGACCTCCTCGCCTACTATGGTCACTCCGACCTCCATCACTAGACAACGGTCTTTCGACCCCGGTCTCCTGCCGACTACGGTCCTCCAGACCTCCGTGCCTATATGGTCACTTTCCGACTCCATCACCAGTCAACGATCACTCAGGACCCCGTTCCTTCCGACTCCGTCGCCTACTATGTCCTTAGACCCCATCATCAGACAACAGTTTCCAACTTCCATCCATCGACTATGGTCGTGCTGAACAAACAAATACATCTATTGTAACTCCCACTATTTAATACACTCTATATGATGTACATTTGTGACATCAAGCCAAGGTCTTCTCCCTAAGAAGGCCTCATTTGTAATCGACTACATAATACTAAGTAAATTCATTCAAACATAGGCCAGACTCCATGGTTTTTTCCCCCTTTTCAGGGGTTTCCACGTAAAAACTCTGATGTCTCTTAGAATCGCTACAAAAAGACCCTACTCACTTATTTGATTGTGTGCTGGATCTTCGTACAATGCTAAGACGTTAAACTATATATTTCTCTACCGCCGCGAATATTCCAGGATGCGACAATTTCAATCATCATTATTACATGCCTAAATTAACCTAAATGATTTGTAAAAGATTTTAATTCAATTTGAATTCAATACTTTCCTAAATTAATCAAGCTAAATTTGGAAAGTTCCTAAAATTAAGTCTAATTTAATTTTAAATTAGATTTGATTTCTTTATCATTTTCCTAAATTGGATTAAGGAAATTAGGAAGCTTTAAATTCCCTCCCAATCTCCCCTCTTTCCCCCATAGATGCCGTTGGCCCCCTCCCGCCTAATCTTCTCCCCTTTCTTTCTACTTCTTTTATCCCTCCTTTGAATTTGAAATTCAAATTTCAAAATTCAAAACCCCTTTCTTCTTTTAATTAAATTTGAAGTTAATTTCAGATTTTATTTGCTTTGCAATATTCCAACCCTAAACCTAAACTTCACAAACTCCTCCCTTCCCTTAGCCGACACTCCCTCCCTTTCTCTCCCTCTTTTATTTTCTTCTTTCATGAGTTATATCCCAAGAGAAGAAGAAGACATTCATCCCTTCCCGACTTTCTTACTAGTGCATGGCCGATCCCAAGCGTGACCACGAATTCGTCTACGACCTGCAAGGTTTAGTGGATATTATTCAATTCCCCTTCTTCGACCTCAATTTGGAAGTTGACGACTTTATTGAAGATTACATCAATCGCATCCTATTCACCTTAGCACCTTCAATCGAAGAACATCTACCATCCGGACATTGGCGGATCATTGGACATCCACCTGCGTCTCCTCCTCTGGCTAACCTTCCGTGGTTCAAGACACTTGACGTCCTATCACTTTTGGTGGCATCGTTAGGATTGCTGAGATTTTCTTTCCGCTAAAACCTTTCAAAGAGCGCGAGTGAGGGAAACTCAAAGGTGACTTTTCTAAATTTTATGTGGTGGATTTAAAGTTTACAGCATTTAAGTTTATGTTTATGATTGAAGTTATATTAAGTTTTTGAGATTCTACTGTGTAATCGATTGCCATAACAATATTGATATACTTAAATTCCTAAAATTCCATCTGGTGAAACATTAGCTTATTGTTACTACGCTTACATCAAGTTTTATAAATTTCTAAGCAATTCCTCATTTGTTTCACATCACATAAATTAAAACAAAAGATAAGCATTTAGACTCATTCAAGTCAAGTGTATAAAGGCATGATCACCAAAGCAGACCTTCAGATCAAGCCATCAAGTCTTCTCCCATGAGTTCCTCACTTAATTTTTTTTAAGAATGCATTAACAAATAACTCCATTCATTAGCAAATAAACTCTTAAATACGAAATATATAAAATATTCAAAATGAAAATTTAAGGGAAAGAGTTAGCCGGTCACTACATGTGGTGAACACCTAATAACCACTCGCTTGGCCAGCCATAATGTTGACTAAGTCAACAAAACATACACTCACAACTATTTAGCTGGCTCTCATGCTCATCTACACTCATATGAGATCATATAAGTGCACTCTAAACTAGGGATTTTTGGGTGGTGTTTCATGCTGAATATAAAATTAACAGATAGAACTATTATATCAATCATTTTTTCCCCAAAAAAAATGTTTATTGGGCAGTACAATTTTCTTGCATTTTTATTTTTAAAAGGAAGGTGTATGAGAGACATTGTTTGTTTTCCCAATAGCTTTTATTTTATCACTTTTGCTTGGTGTTTTTACTTGACCGGAATGCTAGCCGCAAAATGCCTGAACCTCCTTTCTGTTCTGTTCTGCCTTTAGAAGCCTGAAAGTGTTCTTCTCTGCTTTTCATTTTTTTTTTCTTGTACTAAGTGGGAATGAATCTCTATGAAACACGTGTTATGTTATGTTGATACTGACATCATATGATATGTTTTTGGCGGAGCATAATCTCTTCGAAAAATATGATAAAAATATATGGTAAGGATGGTGATATATATAAATTTGGGTACAAATAAATGTAGGATGCCGTGGACTTCACATTTGATAAGGGATCGCCATCTCAATTCCCTCCGACGAAAGCACTGGCTACAGTGGCACAGTCTTCTTTGCAGAACAAAGTGGAGAAGTATTTGCCATCAAATAAGGTTGGTGTGCATTGTTCTGCTTAGTTCCCATTGCTCGTATTATTCGTTAGTTCTTTCACATTGAAATGTTATTCTTACATTGATTTAGCTTCTATGAAATGAGTGAATTTTAATGTTCCAAGATTTATGAAAAGCCGTTGGCATAAAATTGTAATCACATATTGACTCAAGCATCTTTCTAATTTAGACAATTCGTCTATTGTATTTCATGTGCATTTCCGGAGGTTGTGAGTGAGCTCCATTAAGCAGGAGTTTCAGGCGATCTCTAGGAAGCTGGAATAGTGAGCAAGGATGTTGTGAGATCGTTTGCGAGTGATGAATTTGGAATTCATTTTATTCAGACAAGATCCAAATTCATTAAAAAATTAGGTACTGGAGGTATTCAAACGCTTACAATAATAGTTTGAATTTGTTTTTACTTCATACAAAATACCCTAAAAATTAAAATATACGAATTCCTAATGTAATTAACTCAGAATACTCAAAAATAAATAGCCTCTACGAGCATTCTCTACCTTCTTGATTCACTTTAGCACATGTGCATGCAATGTGATGGGTCATGTGAGTATTTTGTAACTCACACTTTTTGGAGCACTATTTTGTGCGTTCCTTGATGCATATATGTGCATCAGTTTTGTTACAGTGGTTTGCATAAAACACGATGTGTGGCACTTTTTGGTGTGTTACCTTCTTTTTAACAAATCACCTCACATTTTTAAAATGACTTGCATGTTATTTGATGCACATATATGTATTATTTTAATGTACTAATTGATGTGCTTTACCAGGTGTATTATGCATGCACCCTTTTTTGCTTACAAGTTTGCTTTCAATTGAACTTTATTAATGATGAGATTTTTTGAGGTTCTGTAAGCTATCAATTCTTTTTTGGAACATTTCTATTTTTACGATGGAAGCTATTCATTTATTAAGAGGTTTGATGGAGAAGTAGAGAGAGAATAAAGAGGATCTTATTATGATATTTATGATTTAAAGAAAGCACATTTTAAAGTTCCAAGTGATGTGCTATGGAGAGTTCTAGAAAAGAAAGGTGTTAATAATGTTTATATTCAAGTCATTAAGGATATGCATGCAAGAACTGTCACTTGTGTTCAAACACAAGGTGATTTGACCAACACAAGGTGGTTTGACCAAGTATTTTCCTATTTCTGTTGGATTACATCAAGAATCAGCGTTAATCCCATATCTTTTTGCTTTAATCATGGATGTTCTCACTTACCAGGCATTTGCAACAGGTTGTACCCTGGTCTATGCTTTTTGCTGATGATATTCTTCTTGTGGATAAGACTAAAGAGGGAGTTGAAGATAAATTAAATTTATGGAGGTCAACCTTAGAGTCTAAAGTTTTTCCTTTGAATTGATCTAAAACTGAATATATGATGTGTAATTTTAGGATTAATAGATGTAGCGTGGGGAGTGTGATTTTGGGTGATGAAGTCATTAATAAAAGTACACATTTTAGATATATTGGGTCTATTGTACAGAGTGACGGTGAAATAGATGGAGATATTATTAGCAGAATTTAAGTTGGATGGTTGAAGTGGAGGAATGCATCGGGCTTGTTGTGTGATAGAAAATTCCCCCTCAAACTTGAGGGAAAATTCTAAAAGATGGTGGTGAGACCTGCAATGCTTTATGGTTTAGAATGTTGGCCAATAAAAGAGAAGCATAATATTAAATTAAATGTTGCAGAGATGAGGATGCTCTGGTGGATGAGTGGCTTCACTCTTAGAGAGAGAATATATAATGAGCATGTACATGAAAAAGTTGGAGTAGCTTCAATAGAAGATAAGATTAGAGAGAGTCACCTTAGATGGTTTGGTCACATAAAATGGCGGCCTTCCAATGACCCGGTTAGGAAAGTAAATATATTAGATTTGGGTTATATTAAGGGGATGTTTGGTATGCGGATTTAGGCGGATTAAAGGCCAGATTTGGGCGAAATCCAGCCAAACGGCCTAAAATGCAAATCCAAATCTCACGGCAAATGAAATCCTCCGTGGATGGAAAATTCCGCCGATTAGCTCTAAATCCCGGATTTCCGAAATCCTTTGGTTCGTCGGATTTACGGGATTTGGCCGAAGAAGCGCGCGAAAGGGAGAAAGTTACCTTCACAGCAAGCGAGCTCCGAGCTCCCGTTGTTGCTTCAGATCAAAAAAATGTCGTAACTTCCGATCCAACAAGAAGGTAATGTCGTCGAAGGAGCAAAGTCGAATGGCGACGATGAAGAACTCGTGAAAAATTCTACAATCGTGCGAAGGAACAAAGCCGAACGAAATACATGATGTAGACACACAAGAAGAAAACTGACACAAAGAGTAGAACTTAAAATAAACTTTATTAAATAAAAGCAAACGACCCAAAACTTGACAACACAATTAAAAAAGCATAGCTAGGAGATTTTAAAGAAATAAAGAAATTTAAAAATACGCGTATCCTCAAACAACCGTCAGAGCGGGTTCCTCACATGCATCAAATTTGTAGGGTTAAATAAGTTAAAAGGTGTATAGAAACTAGCAAAACACCCGAGGTCCACCACCTGCAAGACTGTCCCAAATGCTTCCAAATCAACCAAGACACTACACCCTAAAGTTGCTTCACTGTTTGAGAAGAAGGATACAGATGGAGTGGCACTTGCGGAGAGACGAAGAGGTTAGAGAAGCCCGAGAAGAAAGGGTGAAAGAAGCCCGCAGGATTCGGAGGGGATGAGAAAAGAAGGTTGAAAAAGAGCCCGCAAGATTTCCGAATAAACCCGCAGTTAATAGCAAATATGCTCACAAATATCAACCTCTCTTTTCTTCACAACATCTTTCTCATATTTATAGGCAAGAGAGAGGAATGCCAAGAGCTCCACATGTCTTAATTTCCATTAGAACCAAAGCCATAATAAGCATAGAAATTCTCCCCCAAAGCTCACGGATAACGGCCCCAAACCAGGAACCAAGGGAACACCACGGGAGACGCAGGGAACCGCACGGACCGAGAGCCACTGCCACGCGG
Source organism: Dendrobium catenatum (assembly GCF_001605985.2). Lineage (NCBI taxonomy): Eukaryota > Viridiplantae > Streptophyta > Magnoliopsida > Asparagales > Orchidaceae > Dendrobium > Dendrobium catenatum. The sequence continues at coordinate 324,574 of NW_021319434.1, forward strand.
AAAACGAGGGACGGTCACGGAATAAGGAGCCAGCCGTGAGATCCCAAGAGGTAAAAGCATAAAAATCATTAAACTTCACCAATGAATTCAAAGCAAGAATTTAGCCCCCCAATTAATTACAAGCCACGTATTCCTAAAGACACAGAAGAAAGGGGAGGGGAAAGGGGAAGCACAAGCCACTCCAAAAGTAAACTTCATAATGACGGTACCTTTTGAGAATTAAAGAGCTACTAAACTTCAGCTCAGCAACTTAGAGAACCAGCTCAAAACCGAATGCTCCAAAATCAGCCAACCCGTGAACCACAGCAGCCAGGCACGAACCCAAACCCCCGACTACGCAACAAATCAAATCAATCTCTCTCTTGG
>NW_021319434.1:325039-334741 GCF_001605985.2 Dendrobium catenatum
TGGAGGATTGCGTAAGGACAAGTGGAAGGATTTGGTCCGTATATTAAATCGTCGAGTTGAAGGAAACTATACTGAAAGTAGTGCACAGATTAGGTTCAAAAATATGAAAGCTGATTTTCGTGCTGTTTTCCAACTAGCTAATCGAAGTGGCTGGGGTTGGGATGAAAATCTTCATTTGCCAATAGCCAGTGATGACATATGGGATGAGATAATCAAGGTATATTTGTTAATATAATTTCATTTACCATTTTAAACAAATCAAATTCATTTTGCAATTTACTTTATGTTATTGTTGTATTTCAAATGAAACTTTGTTGTATCTTATTTGAATTTGGATTTTTCTATTTTTTTAATGAAGAAATGAATGTTAAATCTTTTAACCGCCTTAAATCCTGAATTCAATAGCCAAACAATCACACAGGATTTAACTGGTAATTTAATCAAATACAATTTTCAGGATTTAACCCCTCTGGATTTCGTAAATCCGGGATTTGGAGGATTTACGAAATCCTACTTAAATGAAATTCTAAATTTTACCAAATAGCCCCTAAGAATGGTAGAGGTCGACCTAAAAAGGCTTGTTTAGAAAATATTAGAAATGATCTTTCTTTGTTAGATTTAAATGAGACATTGACTCTTAATAGGACACAATTTAGAAAAAAAGATTTATGTAGCCAACCCCATAGAATGTGATAAAGGCTTGATGTTGTTGTTGTTGTTCTATTTTTACACATTTTGCGAGGCAACATATTCATTTTTTGTTTTGTAAACTTGCATTCATTTTTCTTTTTAACCATTTTTTTTATCCACTACCTTACTTTTTAATGCAAAATTTCAATTAAGTTTCGATGGCACGTATGCATTTCCTCTATAGAGTAGCCAAAGTGTGTGTCTTGCCCATCACGTCAAGAAATATGTAGAGCGTCTAAATTAATTTAACCATGCTTTGAAAGACGTGTAAAGCACTTGGCGAGTAATTTTTGGTCCACCAAGTAAAGAAAAGTAATATATATTCATTATCATATTTTTCTATACAAAACACAATGAAATAAATGAACTTCTTATTGCATTAAAAAAGGTGCCTATAGGTGTCGCGAGTTGAGTTAAATTCGAGTTAGGGCTATCTGAAGCTTAACTCATCTAACCACAAGCAAGCTCAAACTCAAGCTCGAGCTCGAGTCGAGCATGTATGGTGAGCTAATTTCTAGTTGCCGAAGGAACAATGTTCTCATGCTCAATTCGCGAGCAAAGCCAAACTCATGATTCGAAAGTGATCTACTGGATGGGGGGGGGTGTTCATGACGAAGGTTGTTTGTACTTTATTCACATGACAATACTCACTAGAGAAGGCATACTCGTGACCAATGACGTGTGATAAAGTAGAGGAGTTCATTGGAGAATGTAATGATGGGAGTTTCATTGGGGAATTTATCATTGCAATCAAAGGCACCTTCTGAAGAGGAGTTCGTTGGAGAAGGTAATGATGAGAGTTCTTTGTAGAAGGCATCATTAGCAACAACAATATGTGATGAGGCTAGGGGTGTAAGTTAGTCAAGCCAACTTGTGATCTGGCTTGGGCTCGGCTTGGTAATTGGCTCGTGAGGCGAGCTCGATAAGCTAGCGAGCCAAGCTTGAGCCATCCTTGATTTGACTCGTTCGCTCGCGAGTCCTATATTTTAAAAAATATTAATATAAAATATACTTAAAATATAATAAAATTTAGAATTTTAAGTTCAAAATTGTTGAAAATGTTTGAAAATTGTATCTCATTATCTTATATTAAGTGATTATTTAATATTTTTCTTATAATTTCTCATTTTTTATTATTTTATTATAATAATTATTTAAATCATGATCATTTCTCTCTTTCATAATAAACGAGCCGGCTCCAACTCGTTAAATAAAGCTCGAGCTTGAACTTGATTAATCAATCAAGCTTAAGCTAGGGGTGACTTGAGTTCGACTCAACTTGTTTACACCTCTAGATGAGGCCGAGGATTTTGTCGTAGCAAATTGAGTTCGCATGAACGTCTGATTTAGATCAAACGATGGTGGTGAAAGAAATGGTGATAGGTTTAAGTATAATTTGAGTTAGCTTGCTAGCCAAATAGTCGAGTCATGTTGAGCTTGAACTCAAGATCATATAAGATATGCATCAAATATGAGCTCAAGCTTGTTAATGAGCCAACACGTAAGTCGGCTTGACTCACTTACATCTCGTAAGAAGTTTCTAGACGAGCCCTAATATTTTAGAGTGTTCTTCGATCTTTGGGAGGGGTTTTAGGTGATTTGGGGAGAGCTAGGTGGAGTAAGATAGTGATTTTATAGGGAGAGCTCTTATGTAGGGTTCTGCATAAGGGGAATGATGTAGGAGAAAAAATGCAATGAAAGCGGATGGGAGATCTTATAAAAGATAAAAGGTATTGTTTAATGCATTATGTTATTATTTATTTTATTTTAATTTGGGCTATTGAAAATCTGTTGGTCATTTGCAAGTGAATGTGGATTGATAGTGATCTTTTATATATATTTAATTTATCTGATAGTTTTTTTTTTATTTTCATTTAAAAAAGTAATATTAATACTGCAATTATATTATGTGATATATACTGTTAAAGTTGTTTCATGAATATATATAAATATATTAAAATATATAATATAAATATAATAATATCTTACTATTTATTTAAATAAATAATTAAAAAATATTTAATGTGAGGCTTTGCCCCACTCCCATGTGTTTTTGCAGTTGCATTATATAGGTTGGCAGGTCTAACACCCCTTTTAGGTTAATTTAAGATTTGATTTTATTTTCTTAAAGTTGTTTTGTAGTGCCTTTAAAGAAGGCTGAGCGAATATCTTCTTAAGTGTTCTTTATTATATGTTGCATACTCTATGACCAATTCCGGTCCCGATTCTTAAGTGCTCATTAGTTTGAGCAATAAATACAACAAAATAAATTTTCACTCAAAACCTAACAATACAAAAACTATGAATTTGTGGCTATACTATATAAAAATAATAATAAAAATAATAATTAAGAACACTTAAGGAGAGATTCGCTCACCTTCTTTAAAGGCACTACATAACCACTTTAAAGAAAAAAAAAATTAAATTCTTAACTTAAAGGGGTTAAGAACTATAACCCTATGTAATGCAACTGCAAAGCCAAACACAAGGGAGGTGGGCAGAAGCTCACATTAAGATTTTAATTATTTTATTTACAAATAAATATAAGATATAATATAATATATATATATAATATATTAGTTATTCTTTACATTTATAATACTAATTAGTTGATTGATATGTTTGATGTGAACGATGTGTCTTCGATTTGACCAATCATTAAATTATTCTTTGAGTATCATCACCAATTTGATTCATTCAGTTGTGGAGACATTTAGAGTGTAATACATGCTTACAAAGTTATTTAATTAATTTAATTTAAATTACATTGTGTAATAATTTTTTAACAAATATGATGATATAATTAATAACAATAATTTTCATTTTTTTGAAAGCCATAAACAAAAAATCCGAAGTTATAAATGATAGAAATAATGAAATGTATAAAAAGATTATAAATAAAAAATATCTTGAGAATTGTCGACCGTTGAACTGGTCCCGATTCTTAAGAATCGGCCGGTTCAACCAATAATATATTTAAATAATTTAATTTAATATAAAATGTTTAATTAAATATTAAAATAAATTTAAATATCTTATATTTTATTTAACAATATAATTAAAAAAATTAATTACATTATATATTAAATATAAATAATCTTAATCACATGATGCCATAATATCATGTGAGCTCTTAACATATAATGCAAGAAAAGGTATATAAGCAACACAACATAAAACTCTTAAGTGATGTGGGACTAAATAACTTATAATTTTTAGTTTTAACTTTCAAAAATGTGTTCATGAGATTTGTTTTAATGAGAATTTGTTAGAATTTTTTTTGTAGAATATTCAAATAAAAAATCATCATAATAATTTTTAAATTTATGAAATTTATAATTAATTATATATCTATAATTTTTCATATAAAAATAATTGTTATAATTTTTAAAGTTTTCTTTTTTTTTAATGTGAAATTTAAATAATAGAAAAATAGAATATCTTTGAAAATAATTATTGTATACTTATGAATAAGTTTATACTTTATAATGTTAAATTATAATAATTTAGATGATAAATTTGCTTAAATATATAACATAAAATAAATTTTATTAATATTTATATATTTATATATAAACTAAATTTATTAATAAATAAATTAAAATGAAGATTGAAGATGTTTATATTTAAATTTATAATTAGTAATTATTTATATTTAAATATATAACATAAAAATAAAATTATTTATTATTAATTTTTAAAATTATAATATATTATGTAGTAGTAAATTTTATTTAGTATCAAAATTCTTAGAATTAGAGATTAAATTTGTGCATTAATATTATGTTAATTTATTAATTTTATAAGATTATTATTTTATTCAATCCGTTTGACCCCGGTGTTGACGTGCCAGTGAACCAGTCGAACCATGAACCTCTCTTTTGTTTGTTTACCAGTCCGATTTTCACAACCTTAATGAGATTGTAAATATCCATGCCTAATTATTGTGGAAGATGCCAAGCAAGCAAGTCATGAATCTGAACTAGGATTTCCCCTTAGCACAATCGAACCCACATGAAAATTTGCGCCTCAAGCTAAGTTATGTGACATATAGCGCTTGCTTCATTTTACATTTAAAGCGCCCTTGAACAACAAGTGGTTGCATAAGATAAATTTATCCAATCTGAGTATAATATCTAGTTGCTTATTAACTACTGTCTGTGTCGATCAAGGTGTGAAAACCAGACTGGACAACGAACCAGAAGATGAACAGAGGTCTATGGTTCGCCCGTGAATCGGGGTTGAACGCGGATTAAATTTAGAGAAAAATTTTAAAACTTTAAAAATTATAAAATATTTTTTTAATTTGGAATAATTATAAATAAATTAAATATAAATTTAAGAGTTTAAAAATAATTATGATAATTTTTTTTTGAATATTCACATAAAATTTTTCCACAAATTCTCATTGAAACAGTTTATGCCAATTATTAGAAGTTGAAACATAAAACGTGACTAGTGTTTGTCCCTATATCACTGTAGGATTTTAGTTTGTGTTGTTTATATACATTTCTCTATCTTGGTTAAAGAGCTACATGGGTTATTGCAGATCATTGAGCTAACGATTATTATATATTAATTATATAATATATTTAATTTCGAATATTACGGAATTATATTGTTAAATAAAATGTATGATATTTACATTTATTTAATATTTAATTAAACATTTTAAATAAAATTAAATTATTTAAATATATATTAGTTGAACTTGCCAGTTCTTAAGAATCGGGACCGGTTCAACGGTCGGCTGGTTGAATCGGTGGTTCAAACCGTTTAGGACCGGTTTGATATTAGATTGGTTCTTCAAGAGAACCGAACCGGCCATAATAAGACGGGTTCACAATTGAACCGGTTGAACCGGTCGGTCCGGTCCGGTTCGGTTTTCAAAACAGTGGTCACTTTGCTCTTACTTGTGAGATCTTCTGTTGTTGCATAAGTTGTGGCCTATGTAAGCAGTAGGCTGCATTTTATTTTTTGCATTTTTATCACTTTCTCTTTAGCCTTGTACATTGTTGTTTTACTTCTCTGAATGATATCCATCTTTTCTTAAATGCAAACGATATTTCACTCTTTATTATGACTAGTTTGGGAGGGTTTGGTAGTATTTTTCATATATTCAATGAAACTTTCGACCACCTCTTCCCTTTTTCTCTTGACGAGTTGTTCAAATGCTTCAGTTTTATCACATTTTCTGGTAACGGGCCACCTGTGGTGTCGACTTTATTGTTATGGGTTGTTGTCTGTACTAATTGTCTTTTTTTCTTTCGATAGTTGTACAGAGCTGATTTACACCTGTAGTTCTTTTGAATAATTTACTAGGTTTTGGTTATCTTGATATTTCAATTTACTAATGATTTTCACATTAAAAATCGGTTTTTGAATTTGCATTTGGAGTTTGCTTTTTTGCATGTTTGATTAACTGAAAAGATATTTGCTGGCTAAAGATATTTTTCGAATTTGAGTGCATTCTTTATTTTAACTGTTGCTTTGACTTTAGGATGAGGCCATGAGGGGATGCCATTTATAACTTAAAATATTTTGAAGAATTTTTAATTGCAACTATTTTGCTTGAATATTCATAAAATGTATCATGTTGCATTATTCCTAAGTATGGTTGATTTAGGTGTGACTGGTGCTTTACCCACTAAGGATTTTTGAGTGATGCTTCTCGCTTAACAAAAATAATAATAAAAAAAGGATATAATCAATAATTGTTAAATAGGTTTAATTAGTGGGATACACATTTTTGTTTCATTTTATTAAAAAAAGGCATTAAAGAAATTATTTATTTGCTCAATAGCTTTCAATGATTTTTCAATATAGCTTGTTGATTTTATTTGAAACAAAGAATGCTAGAAACTAAAGCCCTGCATTATGTTTTTTGTTGTCTTTAAAAAATTAGAAGTGTAACTTCTCTACTTCTCATTTTTTACAATAAGGTAAGTGGCAGTAGAACTCTATAAAACACATATTATGTTGTTTTTATGCTTTCCATTTTTTCTTTATACTTAAGTTGGAATGAAACACTATGAAATATATGATCTGTTATATGTATATGATAGCACATCATCTCTTGAAAAAATATTTACAAATATATTTAAGTATGACATATATATAGTAGTTAGTATATATAGTAGTATATAATAGGTGTATTGAATAGTTGTTAGATATATAGGTATATATATATATAAAATATTATATAGGTGTGTGTGTGTGTGTGTGTGGTGTGTGTGTGGTGGGTGTGGGTGTGTGTGGGTGAAACATTAGGAATATTTGTGTGTGCCCACCTTTTTAAACATGTTGCTCTTTGAATCTCATATGTTTTGTGTTTTAATAAAGTTTTTTCTTTGATCATAATCATGCAAACTTAGGTGAAGAAAAATTTTTAGACCTATCTTATTATCTCTTTCTATTACTTTCAAGGAGCATCCTTATTTCTTTGCATGTCGTGAAGCCAATGTCTGTGAATCCTGACAATGATCAATGACGTGTGTTAGCAAAATGTTTCTTATACATTAAAGACTTAATTAATGTACCTCAAATATAGTATCACCAATGTAAACATATATATATTTTTCTTTTTTTTTCAAGAGAGATGTACTATTATATATATATATAATATATATAAATATATATATATATATATATAAGTAATATATATATATATATATATATATCATTTCCTCATACAGGTACGACTATCTTGTTCAAAGTTTTCATTCCACTTAAGTTCAAAAAAATGAACAGCATCAATATAACATAACATGGATTTCATAGAGTTTTATTGACACTTAATTACAAGGGAAAAATGAGAAGTAAAAAAGTTATATTTTTAAGTTTTTAAATATAATGGAAATAAAAGTAGAGTTTTAGCTTCAAGCATACCAATTAATTAATACTGGTACTTGAAATGATCATAAAAAAAGCTAGAAGCCTTGTAAAAATGATAGAGATCAAAGCAAAAGTGATGCAATGGATCGGTGGAAGAAACGATATGCTAGAAGGAACATACAAAATCGAAAAACAAACATATGCTCAAGGCTTAAAAGATATAATATTCTTTCTCCCCTCCTTACACATAACCTTAGCTATTTATTATATAAATAGAACATTCTAGAAAGTAAAGGTATACTAACTCTAGTATACCTTTAATTTCTTGAATGTTCCATTTGCATTATAAATAATTAAGGTTATGTGTAATGAGAGGAGAAAGAATATTACATTCCTTGAGCTTATGTTTGTTTATAGATTATGTGTTCCTCTAGCTGATCTTTTCTTCGACCGATCCACTACATCAGTTGGTATTAGAGCATGGAGATTGTGAAGAATGGTAGATTACAAAAGAAGATGGGCTGTCGACGATGATTGAAGCCGAAGAAGATGAGTTGTTGACGATGTTCGAAGTCGAAGAAGATGGGTTATCCGCTTGAAACTCGGCATGAAAGGTTGTGTAAGGAATGTGTTCGATGAAATGGTTTGGAAAGCCTCGATTTCTTGGAATGCATTGATTCATGTTTTTTGAGCCAAGGAGATTCTCAGCTTGGTCTGGATTTATTTATAGCAGCCAATGCTTGTGGATTTGAACCAAATTTATCTATTTTGATCCTTGTTTTTTAGGCTTGCTGAAAGTTAATAGCTTTAACACAAGGTCAATGCTTTCATGGCTTCATTGATAAGAGTGGGTTTAAAGCTGATATCTCGATTTATAATTCCTTAATGAGCTTCTATGGAAAATCTAATAATGTGGAGTCTGTGCAGAAGCTATTTGATGAAATCTTTGAAAGAGATGTCATCTCTTGGATCTCTTTGATCGGTTGTTATGTTTAGGCTGGGGATGCAGTTAATGCAGTGCAGTTGTTCGGAAACATGTCTATGGAGAATGGTATAGAAATTGATGGTCTTGCTTTAGTTAGTGTTCTTCAAGTTTGTAGTTTTATTGGATATGCTAATTATGGAAGATCAGTGCATGGACATGTGTTTCAAAGAGGATTTGAGGCTGATTTGTTCATCAGTAATTCTCTCATTGATATGTATTCAAAGTGCATTCATATGAGTTCTGCCTGCATGATTTTTATTCAATTTTTTATCCAAATGACTCAGACAAACCTGGTCACCTGGAATAGTATTTTATCTAGCTTGTTTGAGAATAAGAAGCACGTGAAAGCATTGTTATTACTTGATTCAATGGAGAAGGCGGGAGTCAAGGGTGACCTTAAACTGCAGTTTTCCTCTTGTAGGCTTGCAAGATGCTTGGTTTGGAAGCATTTTGTAGGTGGATCCATGCTCTAATTATCCGTAGGATGTTTGAGTTGAATAATTTCGTGTTGAACTCATTATTAGATGCATACGCAAAATGCAAGCTTACGGAACTGGCTCTTAGATTGTTCAGTCAGTTGCCATGCCAAGACATGATCTCATGGAGCACAATGATATTTGGGTTTTCACACTACGTCGAACCTCGCAAAGTTGTTGCTTTCTTCTTCTAGATGAGATTGAGAACCTGCAAAATCTTTGATTTAGGAGTGTTGCTCATATTTTGTACTCTTACGTCCCTCCCAATGACGCGCCTAGATGGACTCGAGTTCTTCTAATGCAAGGCGAGTATGATGGGGAACATCTTAGTCATAATAGAGCTTAGTTCTAGTATATCTTTAATTTCTAGAATGTTCTATTTGCTTTATAAGTAGCTAAGGTTAGGTGCAAGGAGGGGAGGAAGAATATTATATTCTTTAAGCCTTGAGCTTGTGTTTGTTTCCCGGTTTTGTGTTTTTCTTCTAGTAGATCATTTCTTTCACCGATCCACTACATCAAAAAAGCTTTATGTTTTATATAATATGTGAAATATTAAGGAATGAGATGAAGGGTATATAAAATAGCTAAGACATTGCATATGAGTATGAAGATTTTGAATAGGCTAGATCAAGGTTTTAAAAGGCGAAATCGGGAATCAAGGCGTTTTTTCTAAGCGAGGTGAGGCGTAAGCCTCGAGGCGGATCGAGGCGTAAGCCT
>NW_021319434.1:338032-341276 GCF_001605985.2 Dendrobium catenatum
TAGTGGGACAAAGGCTTGATGTTGTTGTTGTTGTTGTTGCTTATAGATGTTCCGTCATATTGAGCATGTTTATCATAGTTGATATTATCAAGATACCTAATGCATTGCATATATTTATTTGTTGAATATAATCACTTACTAGTTTCACATTATGTAACTCTTATGACCTATCATATATATCCAAGAATTCATAAATTGCTTCACATGGACAGTTATACCTTAATTACAATTTCACATATATATTGATAATAGTATATCCATAAAAATGTTACGTATTTTTAAACAATTATGATGCTAAAGATAAAAGTGGAAATCTATAAGGGGTGATATTATAAGGGATATGTTGGATCCAAATTTGTCCGGTGAATGATATCAAACTTTACTAGCATATCAACCTAGTGAGCTGAGAACATGCTAGTGAGAATGGAGAGTAGAGATGAGAGAATAAATTGACAGCATCTCTACTATCTCAATAAAAAATATAATAAGTAGGAAAGTTAAAAAAAATGTCTTTAAATTGTTCCCCGTTACCCTGTATTTATAGGGTTTTGGATGTTCAAGAAAGGTTATAGAGAACAGGATAAAAATATATGCTATACAAAACACCCATACAACGCAACATGCTAATATAGGGCATATGTTGCCTCCTGATTGGCTGAAGGAGGGTGTGTTGTCTATCCTTGGGCAAGCCCGAAAGGGGAAACTAGGCATAAGGCAAGGTCATGGGTGAGTCCTAAGAGGTGATAGACCCATAGTTGACAAGTCATTTGGTCAACCCAAAAACTACCATAAGAGGCTCGAGGTCGCCTTGTCATGAAACGTAAGCAGAGGTGTTGGCAAGGATGAAGAGTATCTATGGCAGAGCATGATAGTAGCGGCATAGTGAAGTGCAAGGTCTTTGAGGTAGGCACTTTTCTATAGCTAAGTTAAGCGAGGTCAAAGGGAATGATTTGAATGAGATGAGTGCTGATCTATGAGGAACTTATTGGTCACACAGCATAAGGTAAGCTCCTTGGCAGAGGTGGGCGAGTAACGCATCGTTCTCCCAGGGCAAGTTCCTTTGTTGATCCCGAGCGACTCCCTTGAGGGATATTCTTCTGAGAGGGGGTACCCTTGTCATGACCCAATGGGTGTACATGATAGATTGGAAAATTATGATGCCATGCGTAACAAGGAAAAAAACTCTTATGAGATGAGCCTCAATAAAGTCTAAAACTGGGTTCCCGTCTTTCAATAATTGCTATGTTTAAATCATTAAAGCTTAATTAAGAGGTTATTCAATAACTTTTTTTGGTTGAGCAAGTCCAACCCTTATTAATGTTCCTATCAGTCAAGGGGCTAGGTAAAGATCATATGATATATAAATATGTCAAATCTTAAATAAATATTATATGACACTTCTAAGATTATAAAAAGATTGAGAATATAAAATAAACTAATATTTTAAAATTAGCAATTGATTAGCATTATACATTAAGTAATTATACACTTAACATTTATATTTTATTTTTTTACAGACATTAACGATTATTGCTTATGATTATGTCCTTAACCTATTTAATTATCAAAGCATGTTTTGATTTAAAGTACAACACTGATCTCGTTATAAAAAAGATTATTAATACTTATGTTAATTCAAATGATTAGCATTGCATAATTATATTTTTTAATATCAAACATTGCATTAGAGTTGTTCATCTCACTGATTTATAATTCACCAGATATTACTATAACTATTGTTTGATATAAAAGAATAAATACATGATCAAGCTTTATCCTTTATCTTAATCTTTGATGCACAATTTTGGGTCAACCAAATAAGAAATATGTGTATGATGTAAATTAACGACATATGATATGAATTAATAATCTATTAAGTTTATTAGAACCTTTATAGTTTATTTTAATAATTTAAATAGTGACATTTTTATAATAATGATTATAAAAAATTTATTGCATGATTCTTAAAGGAGTTATGTATTTTCTAATAATCTTGTCAAATCGAATTTTTAAATGCTCGACCTTGTTTGCTAGCAGATAGGATGAATGTTGGGGGAAGTGTATTTGATTGGGTTTCCCTTCTTTGTTATATCTTGCGCTTTATTGAGAGAAATAAAAAATGGAGTGTGAACTAGGATAAGGCTAATGATGATGATGATAAAATCAATAATAGCACTTTAAAGTAATCACTATTCTGTATTCTATTTAAAATAAGCTGAGGAATCCATGATCATGAATAAACTAACGTTCATAAAAGAAACTGTTATGTAAATGTGACCAAGTCAACCATGATTTTAGAATATCTTAGGTAATAGAATGAATGTAGAAAAACATGTCTAGTTGGGTTATCTGCCTTAACCATGTCTAGTGCTTTGATGGATAGGGAGTCAAAATGGAGTGTATCCCTCGTAAGCCCATCTCTATAATTATGCAAACACAATGTTAAACCATAAAATAATCTTACTATAAAAGGGAACTCTTTAATAACTCTATCAATACTTTCAGGCTTTCAGCACTAAATAATGCTCTTAAATATAAGTTTAAAACTTTGGTATATGTTTAACACAATTCTTTTCCTTAATGTATACCAAATCTTTGATGGTACTAAATAATGTCATCTGATACCAATTAAAAATACATGATAGATCTTTCTTTGCTATGCATATCTTTCTATTAATTATTTTGGAACAAACATTATCCCCTTAGTGGGTCATCTTGCCAAAAATCCAAAATTGATTATCTTATGTAATTTTCAAAGTGTATATTTCATTACTATCTCCAATAAATTCAGTATATGACTTATAAGTTTGTTTTCTTCACAATTTCCATAATAATGAACATCACTTTCATTTTTAAATATTGGTATCAAAATACTTTTCCCATCATTGGGCATCCAATAATCTTCAAAATTAAACTACAAAAAATATGTTCAATAACCCACTGAAATATCACCCATATCTTCCTAAATCTCAAAAATATTTAGTATAAATATTAGGTTTTACCATAAAGCATCCTCTCCAAAGTTGATTTCACTTAATGTTCTAGATTATTGTATAATATGCATTATTATTTTGTGAATTTTACACTTTCAAAACAATTTTTTCTTTAACTATTATATAATAATATCTCAAAAAAACATCTTTATTTTTTCCTAGATGCCATCTTGTTTAACTAAAGTTTTATATCTTCACTTGAAATGTATCTAGCCCAACCATTAAAAAAGCGGACGAGGCGTCCGCATTGA
>NW_021319435.1:0-3102 GCF_001605985.2 Dendrobium catenatum
CCGATTCAGGGCAAAGCACAAGTTCATTGTTCACCTGGAAGCTAAGGATAACATGATATAAAGAGTAAGAAAGAGGAAGATAAGTGAGATAGAAAAGGGAAAGAGATAGATAGGTCGGGTGGTGGAGGATGTTAGTGGGAGTAGAATCGGGCATCATCCTTCTAGATTGTGAAAATGAAAAGGAGAAATGACAACAAAACTCCTGAAATCCATCTACTTTTTATTATTTGTTATTTATTTAAATATTAAATATATAAGCTAAACAAGTATATTATTATTTTAACCTAGAACATCAACAAAATAAATAAAAATACAAAAGCTTAACAGCTATAAAAGTTTTTTTTTTTCTTGTTTTTTCTTTCTTTTTTTTTAGTTATATTGCTTTTGATTTTGTGGATTTCCATTTTTCCACAAACCAGACATCCTTCGGTTTTAAAAGAAAATGAAAAACCAGTTTGTCTCCAAAATTTCAGAAAAAAACCTATTGTTTTAGGCAGCACTAGGATGCTATAAATATGAGTGTAAGGGAATGAAAAGAAGTATTAAATCAACGTCTGTAGATTCAAGCTAACCTATAAATAATTGGGATATAATTCAAGTTCTTTCACTTTCAGTCAATCCAAATATTCATAGAAATGATGAAAAGATTAGAAAGATAATTTTCAAAACATATCAGTGAGTTTTCAGAAAACAGAAAGACAAAACCAAAAATTGGTTCCAAATCTGAACTCAGTCTGCTCTTATTTAAGCAAATGTCCACTATTCAGGAAAAGAAAAAAGGATAATCCAGAAGTAATCTAGTTGGAGGTTAATGCAAAAGGAATTTGGGCAAAACAAATGCAGCCCCTCATTTAGCACAGAACAAGAATGGAAAAAGGATTCACAAAGCAGACCTATGATAAGGCATATGATGACGAGATAATGTCGTTACAACGATCACCAAGAAACTGGAAGAGAAAGAAAGCTCAAATATGACAGAGAGAAAAGACACCAAGGAAGAATGCTTAGACTGGCACTATCAGAAAAGCAAGAGTCTAACAAGGAAGAAGAGCGAACAGCGGGAAAAAAAAACTTCCCTTTACGCAGATTAGACATTATACAATTTTGTCAACCAAACTATAAAGCACTTAATTGAATTAATAGGTTAATCAAGACTCACAACTACAAGAAACCATACCTGTAATAAAGGTTTTTCTTTTCTGCCTGCATTCAATCCACATTGAGTTTGTTATAAAGTGCAATTTTCAAGAAACCCAATTTATTTTCTGATGGAATGAAATTAAACATAGAGGCCTAAATGTCGAATATATAGCACAATTCACGGCTTACTTCACCATGCAATCAAAACAGCGTTGTTGGAAAAAAGATACAGACTAGAGGGATGACTGAGCCAAAAAATGCAAAACATTAAGCAATGGAAGCAAAATATGGAAATATGATGTCAAGCATTTTTTTTATCACAACTTCAGATATGTTGCAGGATAATAAATCTAAAATATTCATGAAATGAAAGCCAAGAAGAGGAGACAGAGAGTACAGAGATAAAGAAGAATACAGAAAACGTCCGGTTTATTTCGATCGGTCGTTGATCACCAGACGAGGAACCCTAGGGAAGCTCCGATGTCCTGGATCTTCTTCCGGCACGCAGTTCTTTTAACCGAACCAATCGAACAGCTCAAACCAAACCGGGGTCCAAATCGACTCTTCCTGAATTATTTGATTGATATGTATTCATAAAAGATTTATTTATTTAAATAATTGCATATATTGTACTCTAAAATATTTAGAGTGATAGTGTTTGTGTACAGATCAAAATTAATTAAGAGCAGTTATAAGAACTATAAGATTTTTATATAAATTTTTTTACAAGAGAAAAAGTTATTATATTTGATCTAATTAAAATATTTTTTTAATATGAGTAAAAAATTTTAAAGGATGCCATTATAACTATAAAAGGCATTAATATGATGAAGTAAACATGTGGTATAAAAATTAGCTTCTATGGTGAAAATGGGAGTTGAGATGCTAAAGATGTCATCCATGATGATAAGAGATATTCTCAGTAGATCTCCTTATAAGAAGGAAAGTAAGGTTTCATTTGGGACGATTTTCTTACTGCTTCTTAAAGCAATTTTTTAGTACAAAAAATAAAATAAAAAATCTATTAAGAACCTGTTTTAAGAAGTCGTAAGAAAGCCGTCCCAAATGAAGTCTAAGATGATTGAATAAATAGGTGACAAATGATAATAGTCGATGGACATCAGGTATGGATCATTGTCGAGCATTGAAAACTAATCGACTGGGAATGTCAAAGATCAAACAAAGTTATATGATATGCTCAATTGTTCTTCTCAAAGGAAGGATAGAACAACTATTAGAAAAGTGTGCATCGGATGAAGTTGGCTTAAAAAACCTAAGACATTAGTAGATATTCAAAACAAAAATTTTCCACTACAGGAAAATCACTGATTTCCGCTGAATTTTTCGGCGGCTTGCCGCGCGGAGCCGGGGGGGCTCACGTTTTATCCGGCGGCCTTTCCTGGTGATTCCCGGCGGTTTATCCCCACGGAAATTTCCGGCGGCCTTTTTTCAATTTTCCGGCTGCTTTAAAAAATTTAATAAAAATGAATAAAATTTAAAGTATTTTAACTGAGGGGGTTTAACAAAGAAATTATTAAAAACTGTTGATGTATGATGTGTTAAACTTATTAATGTTAAATTTTTATTAAATATTAGATTAGTTAGTTAATTGTATGGTATTTAGTGTATATTATGATATTATGTGTTTGTTTGAATTTTTAAAATATGAAGTTTTGGTATTATTATTTTGTGATTATGGCCTATATTAATATTAAATAATTGAATTTCGTTAGTCGCCTAGGAATATGAGTTTAAATAAAAAACAATAAGGAGATTATATGGTGACATAATACATCTGTCAAAAATTTTGGTCCGAGTCGTTTGGATTTCTTTTCGCCGATACGGTTGACTCAGCGTAATTTCGGTAATCTCTCACTATAGCTACATTGTGCGATCAACAGTACGCGCGAGCCTTTTCCTTTCTGCTTGCGGATGCGACGGAGTTGCTGCGGGATGGGGGGG
>NW_021319435.1:3202-15759 GCF_001605985.2 Dendrobium catenatum
ATTATTTGGCATCATCAAAATCTCAAACTCGGGGTCATGGGTTGCAACAGAGTGGCATGGCTTGTAATAGGTGAGAGATTAGGGGTAAATAGGGAGTGATCGGATGGACGGCCGATATTGAATCCTATGATCGTGGACCATTCGTCAGGCATTTGAAGGCCTTAATGATGTCAAAAATTGGCAATCTTGGGCTTGTTGGATTCATCTCATCGATCTGCTCGATTCGACTATAAGAACACTATATTTGAAAACCTTTTGGAAACTCAAATTATGGTTTGAACTTTCCAACAGCGCTTCAGGTGCTTAATTTGGACTTATTTGGGCTCGAATTGAGTCAAATTTGGTGTCGTTGAGTTCATATTTTTGAGACACTCAGTTTGACTATAAGTTCACTGAAATCGAAGTTTAGGTGATCTTGGATTTAATTTTTGAAGTTTCCGGCTTGATTTTGCCTCGAGATTCATGTCCGATCAAGATAATTTTTTAATGATATATTAGTTGTCCTTAAAAATCCGAAAAAAATTTCAAAAAATTCCAAAAATTTTGAAAAAATTTGAAAAAAAAAATCTAAAAAATTCTTGAATCTTCCCCCCCTCTCCAAAAACACTAAAAATAGGCCCTTAGGGCCAAGGAGAAAGCTGCACCTTCTCCTCTTCTCACTCTGGCTCTCAACAGTTGAGGCTTTCTGCTGTTTCTTAGTAGGTGACTTTCGCTACTTAATTCAGCACCCTCCTCTTGTACAGAAGTTGGAGATTTCTTCTCATTTTTCCTTCTTTCTCTCATGTATTTCTTCCCGCTCTAGAGATTTTCTACTATTTTTTGTAGGTGACTTTCCCTACTTAAATTCAGTACTCCTCTTTAGTGTAGAAGGAAATTTTTTCTCCTTTCTCGTTCTAACTTTCTAACAGGGGAGGCATTCCACTATTTTTCATAGGTGATTTTCCCTACGTAAAATCAATGCCCCTCTCCTTGTGTAGGAGTTAGAATTATCTTTTTTTTCTTCTTCTTTCTTCCCCATCTTCTTCTTTCTTCCCCGTCTTCTTCTTACTTTAGAGGCCTTCCACTATTTTTGTAGGTGATTTTCCTACTCAAAATTAGTGCCCCTCTTCTTGCGTAGAAGTTGGTCTTTTCTTTTCTTTTTTCTTCTTCTCCCCCGTCTTCTTCTTGCTTTAGAGGCCTTCCACTATTTTTTGTAGGTAATTTTCCCTACTCAAAATTAGTGCCCCTCTTCTTGCGTAGAAGTTGAACTTTTTGCAACCGCTTCTCTTATTTCACCTCCCTCTTCAAGATCATATGGTCAGGGAAAAATTGATAATTATCAGCATACAGTTGGAAGTTCGATGAAAGTACCATGACGGGTAGAAGTCCAGCGATGGGAGGAAGCTCAATGTAAGGTAGAATTCTGATGGAAGTCCTATGATATGCAAAAGTCCTGCAATGGGAGAAATCTCAATGTTGGGTGGAATTCCTACGAAAGTCCCGTGACGTGCAAAAATCCTGTGACGGGAGGATAGTCAGAAGTGGTGAGTAGATTAGGAGAATTTCAATGCTATTTGAGAAGAAGTTCATCGGTAGTCAACGGTCGAGTGTAGAGCTACAGGAGAGAGTTGGAGGATATGTTGCTATCAATAGTTGAGCGAGAAGCCGCTAATAACTGATATGAAGTAAAAGGACCACGAGCATGTACCAGATGAAGGATCGATGATTATGGGTGTTCAGTGGCATTTTACAAAGGTAATATGCATCTATAGGGAAGTGTGCCGTCATTATATATCTTTGTATGGATGATATAATTATTTTTTTTTGATTTCAGCTTCTAGTGAGAATAAATGTACACTTGAACTTGATGTACAATTTTACAATGTAACTCCAATGATATTATATATGAAGTTAAAATTATTATATGAGCTTGATTCTTATTTTTCATTTGAAATGAACTCGTCCTCCAAAGAAAACTAAGTTGTTTTTACCTCTTTGAGACATGCTTTGATAAATATGTCTTCCTTGCTTTTTGAGATTTTTTAGCCTGCTAAGATTTTTGTATTCATGTGCGGAAGAGGGCAAGAGAATCCATCAAAGATGTAAGATCTATCCAATGTTGTATATCAAAGCCCTGCTCGATGACATTAACCTGTGTGGAAGAGGTCGAGAGAATCCACCAATAATGTAAGACCTATCCGAGGTTGTATGTCTGAGCCCTGTTCAATGATGTTAACCTGTGTGGAGGTGGTGAGGAGAATCCACCAAGGAAGTAAGACCTATCTGATGTTGTATGTCAGAGCCCTGCTCGATGACGTTAACCTATGTGAAAGAGGCCGAGAGAATCCACCAATGATGTAAGACCTATCCGAGGTTGTATGTCAGAGCCATGTTAGATTACGTTAACATGTGTGGAAGAGGTCGGGAGATTCCATAAAGGATGTAAGGCCTATCTGAAGTTGTTGTCAGAGCATTTGCTCAATAACATTAACCTGTATGGAAGAGATCAGATTAAATCCCCCTGTGATTGATCATCTAGTGATTGAGATACAATAAAGGTGTATTTCCTAAATCACGGATAAAGAGATTATATTCATCGATAGTTTTTATTATCATTTTTATAATTTTAAAAATGTGATAATATTAAAATAGAGTGAACAACACATTACTATGTCATATAAGATAATACAATAAGTTCCTAGTATGACTTAGGGATATACAAGTTACACTGTAATCAATATATAAGATATGTGTATGGGGTTAATACAATGTTTAACTTTGAAGAAGACATCAGGGATATCAAAGTGACACCCTACCTAACATAAAAGAGACATGATGAAACAAGACAAGTAGTATTACTAATATAAATGCACAAAGTGCATGGTCATTCAATCTCACCAACCATTTAAATATTATCAAATGGTTGTTTTTGTTATTGATTTTGCCCCTCAGCGAGACGAGCTTCCTCTCGGGTAGTTAGATCTTAAATAAATTATCGAAGATAGCCATGGCGGATAAGTCTTTCAATTTCATCCTTGAGTTGCTTATAGGATCAAGTAGTGTGACCACTACTACGATGAAAGTGACAGTACTGATCTGGATTTCCTGTGTTTAACTTCATAGGATTAGGCCATTTTACTGTATCTTGTCTCGAACGGCCATTACTACATTTGCTCGAGATGTGTTTAGTGAGATATACTCCTCCTGTCGAGGTTCCCATCACAGTAATGGAAGTCTATGCTATGAGGTAGGTTATTCTTCCCTTGCTTTTTCTGTTGTGAGGATGAATTGTCCATCCAAGGTACACCTTTATGCTTCCCATTAGTTTGCTCAAATTGCTTTTTGTGAGCATTTATGGCTTCATCAATTGAGATTTGTGCCTCCACACGATCAATCAGGTAGGCATATGAATGAACAGTATCACGTATGAGTGTCGAATAGAAGGGACCAGGACGAAGGCCTCTAAGAAAGACCCCTATATGTAATTCAGGATCTACTTCTGAATTTGTCGAGCCTCAGTGGAAAATTGCTGAAAATACTCTTTCAATAATTCTCCTTCATTTTGACAGATCCCGGAGAGGTGAGAAGAATCCTTAGTAATTCTTCGATTGGCCATAAACTGCTCGATGAACACTTTGGCCAATTTGACAAATGAGGAGATCATTCTGGATGGAAGTGAATAGAACCATATTGGAGCCTATCCCTTAAGGGTGGCAGGAAAAACCTGACATAGGAGTGCATTCGAGGCTTGCTGGATATGCATGATCATTCTATAGTGATCGATATGCTCATAAGGGTTGGATGTTCAGTCGTAGAACTCTACGCTCGGCACTTTGAATCCAACCGGAATAGGGTGCTGAAGAATGATTTTAGTTATAGGTGATGACTTCTAGAAGTTTCTCTATCCGAGAGTTTGCTTCACATCTCCTCAGGGGAACTCTTCCCATATTAATCTCTATAGTTCATGATGTAGGGCGTTGTGAGGGAGCTCAGCAATATGCGATTGGGCTGAGTCTTCAGGGAGATCTGGAAGAATGCGAGGTTGCCGACCGGTGAGTGAGGGATGGGTAAAACTTGTTGTATCGATAAGTTCGTTATTTTGATGTGATTTTAGATGCCTCCTTGGTGGGGGAAGAGGAATATTTACTTGAAGATGTTCAATTTGAACATCTTCAGCTAGTGGTGGATCTCGAGGGAGAAGAACTTCCACCCGTTGTGCTAGTGCCGGCTGCCGAATCTCTCGTAGGAGCTGAAGGATCTCATTATGAGATTCTTCCATCTTTCGGATTCTCTCTTCTAAGGAAGGTCCCAAGGTTCCTTCTCCAGCATCACCCCCCCCCCCTGGGGTAAAAAGAGGTAGACAATGGGCATCTATGATTCATAGACTAATTTCTGGACTGGTGGGAGTTGGAACGAGACACCCCAACAATGCGACTGCTACGTCTGTTGACCATTGAAGCAATACTTGAAAATATGGGATAATGTTTCTCACATATGGCACCAAACTGTAATGGACTAGAGTATACACGGTGATATAATTAGAAAATTTCTATCTCAGCATTATACAGATATCTAGCACACACACATGAGAGAAATAACACCAGGATTTTTACGTGGAAAACCCTGAAAATAGAAAAAACATGGGGCTACACCCAATTGAAAACGTTCCACTAGTGTTTGTTTGAGGTACAAGCGAATGACTCGTCCTTAAAATTTAGGATGATCATATTATAATACTTCACTTCTGGATTGAAATCCGATTACAAACAAGTTGTGTATTCAAGTTGAATTCAAAATCGCCTAGAATTCTAACATCACTTGGAAATCGGGCAAAGTTCTGACGTCACTTGGGCATCAGGTAGAAGTTCGGCGTCACTTGGGCAAAATTCTGGCATCGTTCGAGCGTCCAACAAAATTCCAGTGTCACTCAGGCATCAGGTAGAACTCCGGCGGTGGTCGAGGAGGAGTTATTCCTTCATATCCCTCTCTTCTATTCTTCTTCTCTTCTTCTTGCTTGGGTCCCCTCTCATGAGAAATGTGGGGTCTATTTATAGAAATTCTGAAGTGGCATGGCTTATAAATAGGTGAGAGATCAGTGGTAAATAGAGAGTGATCGGATGGACGACCGATATTGAATCCTTTGATCGTGGACCATTCATCAAGCATTTGAAGGCCTTAATGATGTCAGAATTCGGTGATCCTGGGCTCATTGGATTTGTCTCGTTGAGCCACTCAATTCGACTATAAGAACATCATATTTGGAAACCTTTTGGTAACTTAAATTATGGTTTGAACTTTCCAATAACGCTTCGGATGCTTGATTTGGACTCATTTGGGCTCGGATTGTGTCAAATTCGGTGTTGTTGAGTTCATATTTTTGAGATGCTCAGTTTGACTAAAAGTTCACTGAATTTGAAGTTCAGGTGATCTCAAATTTAATTTTTGAAGTTTCTGGCTTGATTTTGCCTTGAGATTCGTGTCCGATCAAGATAATATTTTGATGATATATCAAGTATCAAGCATATAAAACATCACATGATGATGAGAGATGATAGAAGATAGCTACATTAAGCATCAATTAATAATGAGTGTCAAGCAAAGGTAGTCTGGTGTCATGTGTTGAGCATTGGATATTTATAGGAAAACATAAAAAGGTAATCTAGCATTCTGGTGCTTGGAAGATTGGCACCTTGGAGCCCTTAAAGTGAACTAGCATCTTGGCACTGAAACTTCTACACTGCTATAGTGCTTGTTGATGTGGATTTGTTACTTAGTGAATACTCGCATCTCTTCATTGACAGAATGTGACCCTTAGAATTTATAACTATAACACCATGGAGTTGCGCATATTTAAACATTGAGACACCCAAATGACAAAAAATTGCCTCAAAGCATAATAAATTTTGTTTCCATAACATTTGAAAATAGAGAATCTAGTGCAACTAAGCTGACTTTCTAATGTCACGGTGTTGGTACTACTACGACATTATCTATGTTTCCACTGTAGCTTATAAATATAGAACTCAGTGCCACAATGTTAGAATTAGGGCACTTTGGTGGTGCTAAAGACAGCGCTACGGTGTGGTTTTGTTAGACGCCACAATATTGTGGGTTCATTAGAATTTTTTTCATTTTTGAGTTTTTTATATTCAAAAATAATAAAAACAACACATATTCACTAAAAATAAAACATATAAAATAATACATAACTTATCAAATTCTCCCCATCTTAAACTTTTGCTTGTCCTTGAGCAAATAAAGAAATTATAATATTGATTACTCAAATAACCAGAGTAAAAAAAGGATAATTTAAAATTACTAAAATATTGGATAATATATCACAATCTAGAATTAGTAGAAATGAATAATGTTATACTTCTAGTTAAGAAAAATACTAATAATTATCCTAATTAGTCATATTTATTATTGCTTAATTTGAATTTATATGTTATGAATATAATTATTGACTTTTTGATTTTGAATTGAATAATTAAACTTAAGGATTAGATGTGTTTGTAGTTAAAATTGAAATTTCATAAGTTCACCAGCATTTGTAATGTTTCAACTATCTTATCTTTTATTAATTTAAGTATAAGATTATAATCAAATTGTATGCTTTTATATGATACCATTTTTCATTATACTCACTTTTTTTTTCTTCTTCTCTTTTCTTTTCTTTTCAAAACTTTTATTCTCTTTTTTATTTTTGTGGAGCACATAAATAATGATTTTGAATGTCATTTTCGCTTAAAATCTACTTACAATCTTAATGAGTTTAATGTAATAACTTAATAATAAAAGTTTATTAGGGTTGTTATGCCCTTATGAACTAGCCAGAGGCTAACCTATAGGGGAGGGGTGAATTGGTAGTTTTAAAAATTCTTAAATAGATCTTCTCCTCTAGGTATTGCACTAAAACACAGTGACTCTTCTTTTGCTCCCACAACAAGGTAGAGAACCCTTTACAAACTCATTTTTATCGACCCCTGTGAGGTAGAGAGCTTGAACTCCTTTTGCTTCCTCCGAAAGTAGGCATAAAATCTTGATCTAATGCTGACAAAGACCTCCCTAGAGTCACCAAGGAGCCAAGGATGATGAATGGAGTAGATGACTCAAATCGTTTCTTGGAGCAACCTTTGTGAACACCTCACAAACTCCCCCCCATAAGATTCTCTATGTCTCTCCCAAGCTCTCCCTCTCCTTCTCTAAGCTCTCTTAGGTCAGGATAACAATAAAAGATCCTTTTAATAATAAATAAGAGATATTATAAAAAAGGCCTTAAAATTTTCCTTAATTTGTAACTTTCCAACAAAGATCATCCAAGATGATTGACAAATCATCCTGTAAGATCAGTGTATTTCAGCCCTTCTAGTCAGAACGATCTTGGTGTGTTGTATGATTAAAACACATTATTTGTTTTGATTATCTAGGACGATGTGGATGTTGTCATGTACGATTAGTTCTAAATTATACATATTGTCCAGAAGATAGTTTGGGATGTAAAGGAGTTCCTTGTTAGATGATGAAGAAATATAACTGATCATCTAGGATGATGCTTGGATTGTCTTGTACAATTAGTTCAAAATCATTGATTATCGTCTAACACATTGTCCAAAATTATAGCATGTAGTTTGGGATGTCCAAGTGATTTAAGAGAAGGCTAAGATTTTTTTGCTGATCGTCTAAGATGATCATGTGATTGTCTAGGATGATATGATTGATCAATTTAAACTTAATTAATTTCCTTAATGACATAACTAATTTAGGCATGATTATAATGAATCATTCAGGATGATATGGGATCATCCTATATGATTAGAAAAAAATTCTAAAAATAAAATCTTTCCTAAAAGAGTTTGGCGGTTGAGAATATTTGTTTTGAGCATATCGTCTAGGATGATGTGAAGATCTTTTAGGATTATTTTCTTAATCAAGTTGACTTGAAATAGATGCCCTAATTAGGCTTTTTATTTTTAACTGCTCATCTAGGATGATTTTTGATCATCTTGAATGATATGATTACAAACAAAAAAACTCTTAAACTTACAGAATTTCTCCCCCTAAGTGTATGTGTGTGCAAGGTTACTTAGTATCATGATACACCTTATTACATTTGACTCAAGAAAAAGTGAAAACCATTGGAATTAAAGTTACAGACTGATAAGTCATAATCTACCAAATCTTGAGCTGGCTTGAATTACAATTAACCTTGTGGACCTGAAATATTAGTAGACAAGATAATATGTGTAGTAGTAACAATAGTAGAGAAACATGAATGCTAATAATATTTGTTATCATCAATATTATAATCCTTGAATTTAGATTTACAACAAATAAGATTGATAATCCTAAATATAAGTTGCTATGTTTTTCAATTTTAATCTACTCAAATCTATTCTTTAACCTTACTTATTCCTCTTTAATTCAAAGGTCAATATATAAATGTATAACTTATAAATTTAAGTTATGTCAATAATTTAAGTTATTTAAGTTACTTAATTATTGGTTTTTCTAATCTAAGAATTATAAAGCAATATTCATTTGCAATGTGATCTAGGATTTTATTATTATCCTAATTTTATATAACTTTTAATTATAATTTTTATTACAATTAGTTAAATAATCAGATTGTAGAGATATTAAGAGAAGACAATATAGAAATTTAATTATAAGGGGAATTTAATCAAATGTAAATTACAACAAACATTAACATGAATAAATAACATATGCTTTCATGTGAGTGATAGAAAATTGTAAATGATGTGATATGTGAAACAAAACATAAGATACAAGATAACTAGTGCTTTAAGCACCACTCCAAACATCACAATACATTGGCTCTTATAGCCATAACTTTTGTCATTATATCACTATAACAATCCTTCTTATTTTTGAAATCTCCCTTAAAGAAAAGTCATACAATAAAATAAGAGTAGCATTCAAACATATATTAAAATAAATAGAAAATGAAAACTCCTCATATGCTTATTCAAGATTTTTTTCTGTTAATTCTTCTCATCGATAAGGTTTCAATCTATATGACCATTAACCTTATAGAGGTGAAAAGTCTATTTTTCTTGAATCCTTATGAAACTATTAGGATATATTCTAATGAGAGTAAATGGGTCAGCCCATCAAGATTTAAGTTTTCTATGGTAATATTTCTTCATATAATAAAAAATTAATACATCTTAAATATCTAAAACTTCACATGTATGCATCTTTTTCATTTACGCATTATAGATTTTAGTATCTCCATAAACTTTATTTCTGAATTCATGAAGTTTATTAATTATTACCTATTGCTATGAATAGAGAATGAATCTTCATCCATTAAACATATTTCGCTTCTTTTTTAGGATGAATGCTTTCGTTTCTTTTCTCCCATTACTATAAAATTCAAGAAAGGAAAGGGAGACACTCCGAAATACTACACTTAAGAAGGATATTTAAGGATTGAAAATCAAAATTTAACTTACCTTTTAAATAAATTTTATGGGCACAAAGGTGCTAAAATTTGAATTTTAAATCATTGTGGCATGGACAAGCACTATAGCGGTATAATCAATGTTGCAGTACTCCTTTCACTCTCTTAGGATTTTTTTTAATCTTATTAAAGATCATTATTTCTAAATCTAATCTTCCTAGCACACAAAATTTAAAAGCTGGGTT
The DNA here is from genome assembly GCF_001605985.2 of Dendrobium catenatum. NCBI lineage: Eukaryota > Viridiplantae > Streptophyta > Magnoliopsida > Asparagales > Orchidaceae > Dendrobium > Dendrobium catenatum. Next base: position 12,854 of record NW_021319435.1, read on the forward strand.
GCCTCCCATACAACACAAAGTTTATAGTATTAAGTCAGACTTATCTAAATTTATCAATTTGGCTGGGGTACATTGCTACCAATCATCAAATGATTATCACTTGGATATTTTTCTTTTTCATTTGGGTTAACTTTAGTATTGATTGGCAATAATCCAAGAGATCTACTACTGACTGATATTGTAAGCTGACTTAATTCGATTTTCAAAATTTTAGTAGAAGTAGCTTAATTTTATAATTAAGTTCCTAACTATATCACCACATCTTTCAATGGTAATTTTTTACTTTGAAACTTATTACTTTGATTAAATTCTAGATTATATGTAGGTTTAAAATTAATAGCACATTGTTGAGGATTATTCATATTTACTCCTTGATTATTTTGACTAGCATTCCATTGATTATTCTAAGCAACATTATTTTACCAATTAAAATTCGGATGATCCATAGAACCTTGATTTTATGAATTAGAGTAGGGATTATTTTATCTTCCAATCCAATCAATATTTTCAATAAATTGCACATTGCTATCTTCAATTAAATTTTCATCTTTTAATTACATGATTGATTCAATTCCTAATCCCAAATTCACTTATATCATGCTTAATTTCTTAGAAATTACTCCAACTCTTATAGTTAATATGTAAAAAGCCTCAAATTCATAAATTCTTGTTACTCTCTAAGGATTTACCCTATCAACATGCCATTGAATTTTTTTTGTAATTTTTTCTCTATTAATTCATATGCATTCTCTAATAGGTTAGACATTAATAATACTCCAATTGCAGCATTTATGATTGCTCTTAGAGATATTACTAATCCATTATAAAATGTTTGAATAACTAAATAATTAGGTAAAGCATTCTGAGGGAATTTTATAAGCATTTCCTTGAAATCTCCCAACTCTTATAAATTTATTATCCTTTAAACTGGGTAAAAGAAGTGATATCATTTTTAAGGTTAACAATCTTTGAGGGGGGAAATACTTAGTAAAGAACATATGAGCCAAGTCATTATGAGTAGTTATAGAGCCTTGGGGTAAATAATTTAACCACATTTTCAACTGGAGTTATACTTAAATATTATACAAATTTATAAAAAAGTTGGCTACGTGTAAATTATGATCTTCAACAGGAGTTTTCCCAAATTGGAAATTTTGAACCATTTGAGTTATGCAGGTTTTAATTCAAAATTATTAGCTTGGATCGTATGTCTACTAATATTTTAATGAATTCCTTATACTAAAGGGTTAGCATAATCCCTAAGAGATCTAATATGATCTTGATCTAAGACATGTTCCACTATTTTTACATTTATGATTGCTCTTAGAGATATTACTAATCTTTATATAATCCATGGGTTTCTAATCCCACCATATATATTGAACCAAATACATCTTCTTAAGGTCTTTGAGCTCTAGGTCTTCTAAGGAATTCCAAAAATGAGTATGCTCCAAGGGAGAGGATATTACCTTTTGAAGCACCATTTGTATGTATAAGCAGGTGTATATGGTTCTTTTACAACTTAGGATGACATACAATACAATCTATATACAAATACATATATAGACACTTGCACATGTATACAATAATTCCAAGGCACATTCTACTTTGACTCTTATAATAATATTAAGAAGTATATAAAGCATATGAGTAGTTGTGTAATATCCTAATACTTCTAATGTAGTCCTTAAAGAGCCTATGTCCACTTACAAAAATTAAAATGCATGAAATCCAGATTGCTTGAAATAAATAAACATACATAGGATCCTCTCCAAGTAAAGCTCCTGGGAAGCAATCCACACCACCGGCCTAGCCTAAGCTAAAATTTGTTGTCCTAAAAAACTATCTAAGTGTCTGAAAGAGGCTGTGTGGTTTTGATATATCCTATTGGAGTTTAATGTTAGAAATACAAGAATTTGGGAAGTTTGTTTATTAAAGGCCAAAAGAGAACTTTAGTTGAATTTTACCTTACATGTATTTGGATTTTATTGTTTAAAATTAAAGGTTGGAATTATTTATTTAATTATAAGGAATTTATAGATTAATAACCACAAAGTGTTAGGGCTACTAATCTATAGGTCCTAAAACTTAAAAATGTAATACAATCATCCCCCATATAAGATAGATGATCACATGAAGCCTTCGAGGGATTTATTTATAATTTATTAAGGGATAGAAGAGGATCCATTCAAATAATGCCCATGCCCTCTAAGTGGAATCAAGCATGACGCATAAGTTTAATGGTTTATTAAAGTTTGATTAAAGATTATAAATTTTATATAACCATACCTTCCATAAGTTAAGGTTAACATGATGCATGAACTCTTAATTGGTTTATTAAAGTTTATTAAAATCTCCTAATTAAATATGTGCATGTATTTCTAATAGGATTCATGAATCACAGAAGCAGATTATAGGGTGATATAACGGGAATTAAAGGATTTAAATTCAATGTTAAAATGCCCTCCAAATGAAGTCAACCATTAAACTTGAAAGTTTAATTATTTAATTAAGATTTATTATCAAATTTTTTTGATAAAATAAATTTTAATTAATTAATTTTTTAATAATTTAATTTTTGTTTATTTTTAATTTTTATTGAATTATTTACAAGATTTTAATAATTATTAATTAGTTAATTTTGAATTATAATTATTTTTTTTTCAAAAATTTAATTTAAAATCAAATAATTAATATCTATTTTTTTTATTTTAGTTAATTATTTTTGTATATTTAAATTAAATTTATTGTATTTATTTAATTATATTAAGAAATTAATTATTTAATGAGTTATTATTATATTTTAATTCAAAATTTTTAGTTAATTTTTAGCATTGGTTGGATAATTTGATTTTGCTATTAAATCAACTCCAAACTTTATGAAATTTATAACATAGGTTGGAGAT
>NW_021319435.1:15874-121850 GCF_001605985.2 Dendrobium catenatum
TACGATAATTAATTTCGTTTGGATGAAAATTTTACAGAGAGCCAATTGTACTGTATGATAATTAATTTCGTCTGGATGAAAAGGTCTTAGAAAATTTTTCGAGCAAATTTCTATTCGTTCCATATGCTCTATAGGAGATAACTGTCTGATCGTCCAATACGAATGAAAATCGTCCTGTACGATCAATACAAAATTAATATGATCTCCTTATTTGTGTGTGCATGTTTTTATTCACTCAAGTTACAATCACTCCCTTTCAATTTGATTTCTAAGCAAAGTGCAAGCTTCAAAAATTTCAAGGTATCTCATGCTGATTTTAATTTGAAGTCTTCGTAGTCTGGAGTTCTTTCCCTGAAATGTTAGTACACACAAGAGCAAATACAATTCTTCCAATTTTGTTAGGAGATAACTACACATTTGAACAATAATGTTTGAAATCATCAAAACTTTATAAGTTGCCAAAAATGTAATGCATGCAAATAGCAACTATCTTAACAAATATGACATTGAAGTATCGAGCCTTGCAAAATATTATTCAATTTAACACTCTAGTAAAACAAAGGTCTGCAATATAACATATAATAATGCCTCTTTGCTAGAAATGTATATTACACTCCATGCATATCAGGAATTTGAGCATTAGAGTGCCAAACTATATAATGCCACCGAGCAGAATTATACATTCAAGAGCAATTGTGCTCAAATTTTGTATCACCATGGAACAAAAGTTAAGAAAATAGAGGACTACACTGAATCAACCAAATGATGCATCAATTCAACAGATATTTATGCCAGATCATTTTAACACCCCAACATAACTTAGCAACTTCGAAGTGTTAGCTCATATATTAACGTTGTGGCGCCACAAGGAAGCTCCACCAAGCCTAGCATCTTGGTGAATGAGTCCATTTATGAACTTAATATAAATAGTTTTTCAATCTTTTTGTAAGGGGGTTATGTCATTTTTAGTGAGTCTTCAGTGCTTAAGTGTAGTGCAACCTTAGCATAAAAGCTAAGGTGTACAAGAGGAGAGAACGATATAGAAATTGGAGTGGTTAACCTATCTTATAATGAGAAAGTAACAAATTAAATAAGATAAGAGTGAAGAGTAAAGTTATACCATCCTGGTGATATCTATTTACACTTTTCTCCATGTAATTTCTTTTCAAAGAAATCAATAGTACCTATCTTATTTTATATTATTCCATGGCTAGCTAAAACTCTTTGTTTTTCCTAATGATGTGAATCCATAGTAATTACTTTTATAGATTCTAATGGTTTAATAAATTAATGAAGTTTTTCAATATCTCTCAATCTTAGTTTAATCTATGTAATGGCCATGTGTAGAGCTAATGTATAGTGTGATATATTGCCTCAATGGTGGAATATTTAAACAATTTGGAGTATTTTAATGGAACTCTTTCATGCTTAGAGATAGGATGTTTAGTGTCCTAGAGTCTGTGGATAAATAATAACTATTGGAAGGCCATAAAACTTCCTTCACTTCCTTACAAGCTTGATAGAGATCTAGGGATCCATAAGTTTTGATTTACAACCAATATAGAAGAGTATACTGAGGAAAGATTTGTAAATTCACAGTCATTTGTCCAAAATATTCTATCTACTTATATCTTCTCTTTTGTTCTATATGTCATAGTCAAGATAGAATTCCAACATGATTTGCTTGTATAAACATTATAGCTTAAATAGATGATACTTCACATTACATTATAACAAAACCATTTATCATGTGATTGACACACTCACATATCACTTTTAGTACTTAATCAACATGTGCACTAGTATTATTTAATGGGCATTCATATCAAAGAAAATCTAAGCTTATTTAACACACCTTTTCCTGCTTATCCATCATGATTAAATGTTGTTTCAATATATTGAAGGCTTCAAGGCATTCTTTATCATAATCAAAGGGAGTATCCTTCTCAAGAAAATGTCAAAGAGGATTGGTAATCATAGAGAAGTCATAAATGAATCTTCTATAAAAATCCACATGACCATAAAATATCCTATTGTCTTTAGCCAAAGTGGGTGGTGGTAAATTTTTTATAACTTGAACCTTAGCCTTATCCCCCCTCTAAACCTTTCCTTGGAACTTTGTGAGTTAGCACTATCCCTTCAGTAATTATAAATTGACACTTTTTGTAATTCAACATAAGATTTATTTCACATATTTTAAGCTCAATAGTCAAATTATCTAAGCAAAAATCAAAAGAAGTACTAAATATAAAAAATTCAGAAAAAATACCTGAATGCCTTGCTCTATTAAATCTTAAAAAATTGACATTATACAATGAAAAAAAGTTGAAGGAGCATTACAAGTTATAAAGGGAATCCATCTAAAAGAAAGTGTTCTAAAGGGACTAGTGAATGTGGTCTTATGCTGGTGGTACCCTTGTACCCAACTAGGAAATGATGAAAAGGATGCCCTTATAATCTATCTAACTTTTGAAAAATAAAGGGCACGAGAAAAATGATATTTCATTGTGCCCTTTTCCTCTTTCCTATAACTAATACAAATTCTCTATCTTGTTACTTCCCTAGTAAGAATTAACTCATTAGGTTCATTGGACACAACAATCAGTCAATCCTTCTTAGGACACAATGAATAGGACTCACTCAAAAAATATCAAAAATTGGGTAGATAACTCTTACATCTAACCATTTCAACATCTCATTCTTAACTACTTCTTTCATGATTGGGTTCAATCTCCTTTGGGGACTAGCTTTTGGCAAGGAATACTCCTTCAAAATCTTATGCATGAATAAAAATGGATTGATTCCTTTGATATATGATATTGTCCACCAAAAGCATTCTTATAATCACCTAAAATCCTAATCAACTTTCTTTGCTAATTTTGCCATAAATTTATAGAAATAGTTAAAGGCAATTTGAATTATTTACATAGAAAGGCATACTTAGGATGACTAGGTAGGGCCTTATGCTCTAAAATTAATAGGTACCTCTTTAACAGAAGGTCTTAACTCTACCTACAGATGATGTATCCAGAGTACCATACTTCTCCTTAAATAGACCAGCGGTTTCACCAAAAAACATTACTGATTCCCCCCCCTCATTAACATCCTCATCACTCCCAAATTCATGTAAAATTTTATTAGATAATAGATCCTCCTCACAATCTTCAACACTAGATTATTCCAAATCAATTGAAAAATAATCTTCATTTTTTATGACTTATGAACTTCATAAACTTAAGCTCATCTATAGTCACTTCATGACGGACTCTCATGGTAAGCTCACCTTTATGAATATCATTCATAGCCTTAAATATAGCTAAAAAGGCTTCCCTATGATAATGATTATTATTATTTTTTTCCTACTCCATATCTTGGTTAATGAACTCTAAAGGGAAAATAACTTATCTACTTCAATAAGTACATTATATTTACCACCCCTTTGTATAAGTAAAAGATCTATTAACAAGAAAAAGGATGAAAGTGGTAAGCAGGACCTCTCTTAAATTGAAACTCTTAAAAATATATAAAGGCATAAGATTAATACTAGCACCTAATTCACACAGAGCTCTTCCGTAAAATTTGTCCTATATATCCATTGAAATGATAAAGCTACCTGTATCGTTTAGCTTTTCAGGGAGTTTTCATTGAGAGATAGCACTGCATTCCTTAATCATTGTTATAATCTAAAATTTCTTAAGTCTTCTTTTTTTTATTAAGGATGAATTTCATTAATTTTTCATAGTTAAACATCTATTTTAAGGCTTAAAAAATTTATATTAATAGTTAATTTCTTAAAAACATCTAAAAACCTAAACAATTTCCTATCTAATTTTTCTGATAAGCCTTTGAGGGAAAGGTGGGGGTGGCCTCTACATAAATTTTCTCATTAATTTTCAAACTTCCTTTTGAAGAAAAAATTGATCGTTAGGTTGGTTAGTCACTAAGGGTTGTTCTTCCACTAATTCATGTATTGATTGATCCATAACCTTATGGTGATCATCTAATTCCTTACCACTCAATTGGATGATATTACACTTCTCCTCAAGGTTTACAGTAGTGGAAATAGGAAAAAACAACATTGGGTCTGCTATTAATTAAAATAGCAAACAACTTTAATTGAGTTTCCATGTCCTGCATGAAAAGAACTTGATTCTATAATTGATTTCCTAAATGAGGCATTAAGTCCTCCAAAGATATCCTGTTATCATTCAATTGATTATTGTGATTAAAAACTACATGAAAAGAAGGTCTAGGGTGTTGCAAATCTATTTTCATGACTTATATTTTGATGATCGATAAACACTATTGATTCTCTTGGACTGCCTGTTACTTCTAACTTTTCAGGAATCGAAGATCGGATGAACAAATGAAGCTAGTTCAAGATTGCATAGGTTTAGGGATGAGTCAGTCTGTGCTTTGTTTTTCTCTTCTTAAGTCTATTTGTAATGTTCAAGAGACTGATGCTAAGTAACCCTACACACACACACACACTTGAGAGACTTAGAATTTCTATTTTTTCTCATATCGGCCAGGACGATATTTACATCGTCCTGGACGATCAGGCTTAAAACAGACCAAGATTGTTGAACTTCTTATATATTATTGGGAAGTGAAATTAGAATGAGTGTTTTACTCAAAGACATAAGCTATTCTCTTAGGGATATCCCTATATGATGGCCATTAAAAGGTGTTAATTTTTATCACCTCTACTAAGGAAAAATCCTTACCAAAAGGTTTAAACATCAAGGATCCTCGGACTACCACATCAATTATAAATCTAAGGGATTTTACTAGTCTATTATTAGGAATAAATAACTAACCAAATAAGAAAAAAAATGATATGGGGATTTCCTAAGTATTTCCTTAAGTCTTTCTGCACTTATATAAATTGAATCTCAATCTAATTGGGTAAATGAAGTGATTTCATTTGTAAGTTTGGAGATTTTGGAAGTCAAAAAATTCTTATCCAAAACATTGTTGGCCAATTTGTTCCAAGTGATTATAGAGATGAGGGTAAATAATTCATCCATATTTTTGCTTTATCCCGTAGAGAAAATGGAAACCAATGAAGTTTAATGGAATCAAAATATACTCATTATACTTAAATATTATAAAGATCTTCACGAAACTGGCAAAATGACTACCTCCATAGGAGTTCCCCTAAACTGTGAGTTGTAAACCATTTGGATAATTATGAGATTTGAATCAAAATTATTAACTTGATTGGTTAGTGCTTGAATACTCTAATGAATTCCATCAACTAAGGGATTGACATACTCCTTAAGTGATCTAGGTTGGCCCTGATCTTGATTGGGTTCAACCATCTCTAAATCTTATAGTTTTTATACTTTTTGTAATGGTCAATTGTATATCTAGGTGAAACAGTAGGAGTGTTTTTTGAATCTAATATGCATACATAATCACAAATCACAAATGATATGATGAAAAACATGCAAAAGTATATTAAAAGAACTTAAAAATGCTCAATAGATGTGTAAAATAAAATATAACACTTTAAATGAAACAAAATAATAACAAAAATAAAAAGCATGATTAAAATGAAACATTTTTTAATAATTTAAAAATGTAAGATATGCAAAAAATTATCTTAAAATGATGCTAAAAACTAGTTGGGAGTAGACATTATTGCTCATTCTAAATTGCTATGCAAGTGTACGTCATTATCAATTAATAAAGTGAAAAGTAGAGTTCCAATTCCATAAAGAAGATTTGATTTGACAAATACCTCTACTACTATCTACTACCTCATCTTTGGGTAGAGCCTTAAGACAATTTATAGATGAAGCATTGATTTTGGTCCTTAAAGTCTACTTGACCATCTTAGGTATGTTTATTTGGCTAGTGATTCAATTTTAATTGTCATAACATTACATGTTTGGAAAAAGAACTAGAAGTCAAGTTGATTAGGGCTTTAAGAGAGTATAAGAAAGATTTTGGATGGACTATTAATAACATTAAAGGAATTATCCCCTAAATTTGTATACATTGGATTTACTGGAAAAAATTCTTTACCAAAAGCTAACAATAAAAGATGCTAAACCCATCAATGAAAAAAGTTGTTAAAATAGAAATACTTAATTGGTTATATACATGTATTATATATGCTATTCATGATAGTTCTTGATTGATTCCTATTCATTATGCACCTAAGAATGGTGGTTTAACTATAGTATCTAATGACCATATTGCGCTTATTTCGATAAGGAAAGTCATCGATTGGAGAATTTGTATAGATTATCTGAAGCTAAACAAAGCCACTAGGAAAGATGATTTCATTTGCCTTTCCTTGACCAGATGTTAGACAGGTTAATATGACATTCATTTTGTTATTTTACTAGATGGATATTCAGGGTACTACTAGATTCCTATAACACCTGAAGACAAGGACAAAACCACCTTTACTAGTCCCAACGGGAAATTACATTTATACAAATGGCTTTTGATCAATGTAATGCTCCTTTTACTTTTCAAAGATGTATGATGCCCATTTTTTTTAATTTGACAAGCCATTAAAATCTTCATGGATGATTTTTCTTTTTTTGGCACTACTTTTGATTATTGTCTTAATCATCTAACCACTATGCTTAAAAGATTCAGGGAAGAAAATTTAGTGCCAACTTTAAAAAAGCTTTATGGTATCGATAATATTTGTACTAAGGCATAAGATTTCAAGGATAGAGTTAGAAGTAGACAAGGCCAAGGTTTAATTTATAGAAAATTTTCCACTTCCCCCTTCTATTAAAGGCATTAGAGGTTTTCTTGGTTGTGTAAGATTTTATAAGAGATTTATAAAGGAGTTTTCCAAAATCACAAAGCTATTATGTCATTTAGTAGAAAAAGATGGTCCTTTTATGTTTCACACAATATTTCTTAATACTTTTAATACATTAAAATAAAATTTAATTAGTAAACCTATTATTATTGCACTTGGTTGGTCATTGCCTTTATGGATGTGATTTTAATGTAGGTATTATTCTCTGCCAAAAACAAGATCAAAATTTTATGTCATTTTTTATTTTAATAGAACCTTTATACTACTAAAGAAAAAGAACTTCTAATTTTATCTTTACTTTTTATAAATTTATTTAATACTTGATTGACACAAAATTTATAGTGCATGCTAATTTTTCTACTATCAAATTTCATAAAATAGAGAAGATACCAAACCAAGTTTGGTTAGGTGTATATTTTTGTTACTTGAATTTGATGTAAAATGTTTGGATAGAAATGTGCTAAAAATTAAATTTCTAATCATCTTTCAAGACTTACTTTTAAATAACATTAATTCATTTAAAATGATATCAATGAGTTTTTTCTTGATGAGCAACTATTTGCTTTACATTTGAGTAGATTGCCTTGGTATGCTGATCTTATAAACTTTATTGTTAGTGGTTATATTTCGTTTGATTTAACCTTAATTAAAAACTAAAAATTCTTGTGTAATGCCCACTTTTATGATTGTCCATAATTAATCAAAATTTATAATGATCAAATCATTAGGAGATGCATCTCTAAGGATTAAATATAACCTCTAATTAGAGACTACACTAATTCATATTATGGAGGGCATTTTGGAGGATATATAAGTGCTTCTGAGATTGTCAAAAATAGATTTTATTGGACTATCTTTTTAAAAATTTAAATGAGTATGTTAAAAGTGTAATAAATGTTAAAGAGTATGCAACATTACTAAAATAAGTAAAATTTTGTTAAGTTATATTTTGGAAGTAGAGACATTTGATGTTTGGGGATTGGATTTCATGGGACGATTTATGAAATCCCATAGACATGAATACATTTTCATTATTGTTGACTATATATCCAAATGGATAGATGGAGTGGCAACCCCTAATGTTGATGCGCAGGAAACACTTAAAATCTTACAATTTTTTTTTTTGTCTAGATTTACAATTCCTAGAATTTTAATTAATGATGGGGGAAGTCACATCAATAATAAAAGATTTGATGCAATATTTACCAAATATGTTATTAAGCATAGGATTGCAACACTTTATCATCCCCACCTTACCTTAGAAATAGAACATAATACATTTTGGGTAGTTAAGGAGCTAAATTTTAATCTCAATGAATTTGAAGAAAATAGGCTGATTGAGTTGAATGGGTTGAAGGAAATAAGAAATGAAGTTTATAAAAATTATAGGATTTATAAAGTTGAAATAAAAAATGCCATGATCATAAGCTCCTTCAGAAAGAATTCAACCTTGGACAAGGGGAGCTATTATTTACATCAATATTGAAATTATTTTCAAGAAAACATAAGTCTAGGTGATAGGGACCATTCATTGTTGTTAATTTATTATCTTATGGGGAACAAGAAATTTAGAATGAAAATTTCTCACAAACTTTTAAAGAAAATGGCCATAAGTTCAAGTCTTATTTAGGAGTAGACATAGATTGTTTATGGAACATAATAATGTTAGTTTATTATTAAAGTTGTCATTAGCATAATCTGGATAAAGATTAAAGTATAGTGTTGATGAGAGGCAACCCAATGGTGTTATGTAGTTTAAATGTTTACATTCTTTGCAAAGTTTAGTTATATCTAATTTGGTTTAGAGTATGTTATTTTATTATTCATAATAATTATTATTATTGTGAAGTTAAATATTTCATTTAAGAACAATTCCATACATTGCTTAATTGTTGAAATTGTCCTCTCCATAGAACTTGAACTTTGATAGCTAAATTAGTCAAATTAAAATTTTCTATTAAAATTTACTTAATATTAAGAATAATAATATCCAAAAATGATGAATTAAATTATCAAAGGATAATAATTTTTAATTTGAAAATCATAAATATCAATTAAATAAAGCATATTATTACATATCTCACTTGAACTACAAATACTAAACAATTAAGCACTGACTAATGGTTTAAAGTTCGAGTAGTTATATTTACAAAAAGGGATTGTGAAAATCATAATAAACTCCACTATGGAATTAGAGAGCTTATAATAATCCTTACATTAACTCAATTCAGGGTTTGTAGAGGGAAGAAGGCAATCAAACATTCAAAATAACTACTACAATACCCAAATATATTTGAAAAAAGAAACTCATGAAAAACAAGAAAATCAAAAGAAAGAAACAAAAAGAAAAATGAGTTCTTCATAAAAAAAAAAGTATTTGATGTAGTCATATTCCAAAAAGAACTCTAATACTTATATTAAATACGAGAGTGTAAGTAAACAAATACATATGAATGGTTCCAAATAATTTTCTAATTTAACTAGAGAACAAAAAATTCCCAAATGAAATGTTATTCAACTCTAAAATCAGTAGAAAATAATGCATTCACACTTGTAGTGGATGAGTTCAATTTGAATATTAAAAAGGATGTTTTTTTAGGAAGATTACTTATAATTATTTAAATTAGATTTGCAACACTTTGATCATTCCAATTTATAACTAAATGGCTGTATATTTTCTTATCTATTAGTTAACTTTAATTTGAAAATTTTTTATTTGGGCTAATGAAGTAAATTAAAAGGTTAATACTTCATTACTTGAGGATAAGGAAGAGCTTAACCTTGGGGAAATTTGTTAAGTGAAAATTTTGTTATGTCTTATTATCTTAAATTCCTTAAAAAATATTATTTTTAATTAATGTTGTGTAGAAAAGACTTAGTAAATGTAAAAAAAAAACATATGTATTAGAAGAACGCTGTAATGCCAAAGCTATCAATATAAAAGAGTTATCAACAACCCAGTGCCACAATATGACATTGCAGTACTGGATCCTCATGAAAATGTTATTTAATTCAGCACCGTAACAAAGTAATGGTTAGTACTACAGTGCTTCATAATGCTGTAGCACTAGAAAAATGCATCACACCACTGGCATATCAGGAACTCTAGCACTGGAGCACCATACAGTGTAATGCTATCAAGCCGAAATATATTTGCAAGTACTATAATGCTAAACTTTTGGAGCACCATGGCACAATAGTAAACAAAATGAAGAACTACACTGAATCAACCAAATGATTCATTAATTCAACTAATAGCTATGCCAGATCATTCCAGTACCCTAGCAGAACTTACTTAGCAACATTGAGGTGCTATCCCATATTATAACATTGTGGCATCACCATGCAAGCATTATGGCACATGGGTCCCTTTATATACTTAATATAAATAGTTTTTCAATCATTTTGTAATAGAGTTCTATCCTTTTGTGTGAGTCTTGAGTGCTTAAGTGTGGCATCAAGTCTAAGGTGAACCAGAGGAGAGAAAGATATAACAATTGGAGTGGTTGGCCGATCTTATTATGAGAAATAAATAAATTAAAGAAGATATGAGCTAGGAGAGTGAAGTCATACCATCATGGTGATATCTACTTACACTTTCCTCCTTGTATTTTCTTTTCAGAGCAATCAAAGAATCTATTTTATTTTATTATATTCAATGGATAGATAAAACCCTTAGTTTGGGCTAATGGTGTGAAGCCGAAGTAATTAATAATATAGAGTCTTATGATTTAATAAATTAATTGATGTTTTCAATATCTCTAAATCTTAGTTTAATCTATGCAATGGCCATGTGTAGAGTTAAAATTTAGTGTGATATATTGCCTTGATAGAGGAATATTAGAATAATTGGGAGTATTGAAATAGAACTATTACATGCCTAGACATAAGATGTTTAGTGTTCTAGAATCTATGGAGAAATAGTAATTATAGGAAGGCCATAAAACTTCCTTTACTTCCTTATAAGCTCAATATAGATCTAAGGATCCATAAGTTTTGATTCAAAACCAATATTGGAGAGTCTACTGAGGAAAGCTTTGTGAATTCAATATCATTTATCTATAACACTTTATGTACTGATATCTTCTCTTTCTTCTACATTTCTTAATCATGTAGAATCCAAACATGATTTTGCTATGTAAGATAAAGATTATATCTTAAATAGCTGATACTAGCACATTTGCGTTATAGTGAAAACCTTTTTTTTATGGGATTGACCCTCTCTTAAATCACTTTTATTACTTGATCAACATGTGCTCTTGCATTATTTAGTGGGTGAGATATCACACAAACCTTAAGCTTATTTAAAGCACCTTTTTATGATCACCCAACATGATTAAATATTGTTCTAATACATTGAATGCACGAAGGCATGCTTTGCTATACTCAAAGGGAGTATCCTTCTTAAGAAAATGACAAAGTGGTTTGATAATCATAGAGAAGTTCTTAATGAATCTCATATAAAAATTGGCATGTTCTAAAATAATTTTATGTCTTTCATAGAATTTGGTGGTAGTAAATTTTATTTAACATGAACCTTATCCTTATCCCTCGCTAAACCTTTCCCAAAAAAATTCGTGTCCTAGCACTATACCTTAAGTAACTATAAATCTATCCTTTTTATAATTCAACACAGGATTTATTTCTACTTATCTTTTAAGCATAATAGTCAAATGAACCAGGCCTGAATCAAAGGAAGTACTAAATATAAAAATTTCATAAGAAGATACCTCTCCCAACTCTATAGAAATTAAAAAATAGGCATCATACAACGTGAAAAGTTGAAGGATCATTGAAAAGTATGAAGGGAATCAATCTAAAAGAAAATGTCCCAAGGGGACTAGTGAATAAGGTATTTTCTTGGTGGTACCCTAATTACCCATCTAGGAAATTATAAAAAGGATGAGCTTCTAATCTATCTAACATTTGATAAATAAAGGGCAGAAAAATATGATCTTTCATAGTGGCCTTATTCTTTTTCCTATAATTTGTATAAATCTTCCATCAATTCATTGCCCTAGTAAGAATTAACTCATCAGTTTCATTGAACACAAAAGTCAATCAACCCTTCTTTAGGACATAATGAATAGGCCTCACTCAGGAAATATAAAAAATTGGGTAGATAATTCCTACTTCTAACCTTTGCGATATCTCATTCTTAATAACTTTTTTCATGATTAGGTTCAATCTCCTTTGGGGATTAGCTTTTGGTAAGGAATATTCCTCCTTTAAAATCTTATGCATAAATAAAATTTGTCTGATTCTTCGATATATAATATTGTCCAAACAAAAGCTTTCAGAAAATTACCTAAAGTCCTAATAAACTTTCATTCCTAATCCTCACCTAAATTTGTAGAAATGATTAAAGGCAAGATGAATTTTTAAGTAGAAATACTTAAGATGTCTAGGTAGGGATTTAAGCTCTAAAATAGGTTCCTCTTTAATAGAAGGTCTTAACTTTACCTACATTAATGTATCTAGAGTATCATACTTTTCCCTAAATAACCTTGGGTTTTAACCAAAAAAAATTATAGATTTTGTTTCTCGTTAACTTCATCATCATTCCCAAATTCATCCAAAATTGTATAAGATTGCAGATCCTCCCTACAATCCTCAACACTACCTTATTCCAAATCAACTAAAAAGTAATCATTTTTTATGACTTAAGAACATCATAAACTTAAGCTCTTCTGTAGTCACTTCATGGTTATGGACTCTCATGGTAAGCTCACCATTATGAACATCAATCATAGCCTAACATATAGCTGAGAAAGGCCTCCGTAAGATAAGGGTTATTTCCATATCATATTCTATATATAATATAATGAAATATAAAGAGAAAACAAACTTATCTACTTTAACATGTACATTATATTTACCACCCGTGTAGGATAATTAAAAGATTTATTAGCAAGCTGAAGGATGAATGTAGTCGGTTGGACCTCTCCAAAATCTAACCTCTTAAAATTTGATGAAGGAATAAGATAAATGCTTGCATCAAAGTTGCATTGAGCTCTTCCATAAAATTTGTCCCCTATCTATCCATTAGAATGATAAATCTATCTGGATCCATCATCTTTTTAGAAAGTTTTCTTTGAGGGATAGCACTGCATTCCTCAATCAATGTTATAGTTTTAAATTCCTTAAGTCTTCTTTTCTATGTAGGCATCTATTATAAGGCTTTTGAAAAAAGTTATGTTAATAGTCAATTTCTTTAAAACTTTCAAAAAACTATATATATATATAAGCACCTTGATTCTAGAATTAATTTCCTGTATAAGGCACTAAATCCTCTAAAGATGTCCTCTTACCCTTCAATTAAGAATTCTAATTAAACGCTGCATGATAAGATGGTCTAGGCTTTCCAAAAGGTTGTTATGGGTTATTCCAAGAACCTATAGGGTAAGGTTTATTAGCATTCAATTAATTTTCACCATTATTAACTTTCAAGTTGAAAGTTGGGTGATTCCTCTAGCTTGGATTGTATATATTAAAATAGGGGCTATTTTTTGTTAAAAACATTTACATTTTCTACAACATAAACTTTAGGATCACTACAGGTATTGAGTAGATTCTCATCTAGAGGAATACATGATTCTTAAGTTGGACTAAATACAAGATTGTCCAACTTCTTATACATTGTTGCTACTTTGGATGTGATAATAAAATCATCAGACTAAAAGACACAGGCTATTCCCTTATGGTTCACCCTATCTGATGGCCATTGAAGGTTGCTCATTTTTATCACCTTTATTAAGTTGAAAGCCTCATAAAAAAGTTTTTACAAAAATAATCATCCAACTACCACATTAATTATAGATATAAGGGATCTTACAAGTCTATTATTAGGTCTAAATAACTAACCAAATAAGGAAAAACATAATACAAAAATTTCCTAAGCATTTTCTTAAATCTTTCATAACTTAAATAAATTGACTCTCTATCAAATTGGGTAAATAAAGTGATATTATTCCTAAATTTTGCTATTTTGGAAGATGCAAAGTTCATATATAGAAATTTATGGGACAATCTATTCTAAGAGGTTATAGAGCCCGAGGATAAGTTATTCATTCATATATTTGATTTATTCCATAGAGAAAAAGGAAACAAATGAAATCTAATGGTAGCACGAGGGATTTCATGTTCTAAAAATATTATAAAGATCTCAATGAAATGAGCAAACTGTATATTGGGATCCTCAACAAGAGTTCCCCAAAACTATGAGTTTTAAATCATTTGGATAATTATGAGTTTCAATTCCAAATTATTAGCTTGAATGGTTAGTGTTTGAATACATTGATGAATTACATCAACTAAGGAATTGGAATACTTCTTAAGTGGTATAGGTTGGCCCTGATATTGATTGGATTCAACCATCTCTAAATATTATGTCCTTTTTTTGTTTTTATAATTTTGTAAGGGTCATTTCTATCTTTAGGTTAAACAATAGGCGTCCTTTATTGAATTTACTACTCGTACACTATCATAAACAACAAATGATATGATTAAATTCATGCAAAAGTACATTAAAAGAACTCTAAAAGTGCTCAATAGATGGGCAAAATAAAAGATAACACTTGCAATGAAACAAAATAGTAACAAAAATAAAAGCTGGATTAAATATGCTACTTTTTTTAGTCATATTAAGAAGTAAGATATGAAAAATTTTACCCAATAATAAAGACAAAAACTT
This sequence comes from Dendrobium catenatum, assembly GCF_001605985.2. Taxonomy (NCBI): domain Eukaryota; kingdom Viridiplantae; phylum Streptophyta; class Magnoliopsida; order Asparagales; family Orchidaceae; genus Dendrobium; species Dendrobium catenatum. The sequence continues at coordinate 30,361 of NW_021319435.1, forward strand.
GGTGGGATCAAATGTTATTGCTCATTATAAATTTCTGTGCAAGTGTATATTTCGATGAAGTAATAGTGTAAAGTGGAGTGTCAATCCTATGAAAAAAGTTATATCCTTTGAATTCCCCTAATAATATCTACTACAAGTAGAAAAAATTATGCTACTTAATTATGAATAAATTTGTTCTCTAGCAACTAGTACAATTTCTAAAAAGATAATCTAATCAAATTAAAATATGTTTTGAAATTATGATGATGGATATTGCAATATTTTCCTAAGAATACTCTTTCATGGTTGGTTGTAAATTAGAAAATATGCACAATTAGATATCTATCGATCTTGTTGGGGTGTAAAGTAAAGATCTTAGGTTACTATAATGATTCTAACTCCTCCCATTTTAATCCTCCTATTTATTCCATCATTCCTCTATCGACATAATGAATCATAATAGGTTTTAAATTCAAACAAGGCCATTGCAGGAGCTAAGGTAGGATTTGGATTGATTAAAAAAATAATAAAACATTTCATTTGCTAGAGTCTACATATAAAAAAACATGCTTTATTCACATCATAAGCACAAAACTAAATAATTAGCCATCCATATATAAGAGTTTAAACAAAATAGATTCATTATATCTACTACAATAAAATACAAGAGTTTAAGTGGAGAACATATCACTTAGAATGGTATTAACAATTAATTACAAATAAAAGTGTAGCACTTCAACACTCTATGTGTGGTGCTTCTTTAATTATGGAGTACTTTGCTTATTTGTTATACCAAAAGATAAATTTAGATGAAATTTTATAAAAATAGGTGTAATATATATATATATATATATAAGGACTTTAGTTCAAAGATGGTAATCCAGGGAACTTAGTTGAAGGGTGATGGAGGTTTGAAGGATCATTATCGAGAGATGGTGGTCTGAGTACCTTAGTTTGGTGATGGTTATCAAAGGGTAGTGATAAAGCAATGGGGGTTTAAGGGTTTATAGTTGGGTGAAGGAGGTCGAAGAAACTATAGCTGGGTAATAGTGGTTTAAGTGACCGTAGTTAACAAGTGATAGAGGTGTGAGGGAGTATTGTTAGTGGGTGATGGAGGTTAGAAAGATCATAGTTTGACAAATGTAATTGTAGGAATATTTATCATGTGATGAATGTGATCAGAGGTTAGAGGGACCATAATAAAATGATAATGGTCAGTATGACCGTAGTTTGGTAATAGTGGTTAGAGGGATCATGATTAGGCGATGGAGGTTAGAGGGACCTAGTAAAGCTATAGAGGTCAAAGAGATTATAGTTAGGCATCGATGGTCAAAGGGCCTTTAGTTGGGTCACAATGGTCTAAAGAGCCATAATTGATATGCAATGGTGTTCTAAGGATTATAGTTGGTGAGAGGTTGAGGTCATAAAGATAGTAGTAAGGCGATAATGGATTTTGGACCATGATATAACAATGGTTATCAAAGGGATCACATTTGGTGGTTGATAAAGGTTTTAATGACTATAGTAGGATTACTAATCTATATAAAACTATAGTTTGGTGATGGTGATTGATGTGGGGCTTTGCAGGATGGATAATATTCAATTAGTTACACATAGAACTAGCATGAAAAATTAATTTTCTTAGGATTTCTTTGATTAAAAATAATTAAATCCCATTAGATACATAAGTATATTTGCCAATCAAGTAATGAAGTTATAGAGAAGTTTGATGATCCTGGGAGGAAGTGATGATCATGGGAGGAAGTGTTTTGCTTAATTACAATTAAACTATAACTGTATAATATAGATGCATGAGATATGCTACTAAATAAAAATGGTTTTTTTCCCACTTAATGGAGGCTTTTAAGATAAAAAGATAGCAGTATAAATAAAATATTTTGGACAAATGAATGGAAAAAACATAAATTTCCTAATGAGTCTATTAATTTTGGATGTGGATCAGAGTATACACCCCTAATTCTATGTCAAGCTTGTGGAGGCAAAAAGGGAGGATTATAGCCTTCCTATCATTACAACATCTCCATAGAACCTAGAAGGTTAGTCATCCTATTTCTAGCTATGCTAATATTCCAATTCAATACTTCTAATTATTCTAATCCTCCATCAAGACAATGTATCACACTATAATTCAACTTCACACATGACCATTATATGCATTAAATTTAGAATAGAAAATACTAAAAACATAAGTAAACTAATTGAAGATACAAGAGCTAATATTAGTACTTCCTTTGCATTTATATCTCTAGCCAAAAGCACAAAGATTTAGCCAGACATGGATAACACAAAAAATAAACTCATGTTCACTTCATTCTTTAACTAAGAGATATAGTAGAACTTAATAAGGATGAATGTCACCAAAAAGGATCAATAATTATTCTCCAAACTCATACTTTCACCAACAAGAGAATTTCTTACTCAACACAGGTTAAGATCTTTAATTGAAAGCATCGTTCCCTTCTCAACACAGGTTAGATTTTACTCTAAGGTAGAACTAACAAAATACACTGTAGAGTAAAGGACTCCACGAAATATGAAAGAATTTTGGCAGTAATAACTCTCCCTCTAATAGTAAAATAACTAAAAAAAACCATGTATAATAGGTACATAAATGGCCTTAGGCTCCATAGTGCTTGAAGTTTTTGCACAGTTGTGCTTTTAAATAAATTAGTACTTAAGAGCTATTAGTAATATAACAATGACCTTAACTTTATTGATGTGTAGATTTTCCCTTAAATTCTTGATCAGTCAGTGCTGCAATTTCTGCATAAGGTGTTGGGGCTTGGTAGATGACAATGCTATGGCACTGAATAGGTAGGCACTGTGGCGCTCATTTAACACTTAGGATTTTTTGCCTTCACAACATTTCTTGCACAAATATAACTAAAAAAACACATTTTAACTAAATTTTAATAAAATAAATAGAACATAATTTACACTTAATAAATTCTCTTTAATATATGCTCTTGCTTGTCCTCAAGCAATGAACACATTTTAACTAAATTTTAATAAAATAAATAGAACATAATTTACACTTAATAAATTCTCTTTAGCATATGCTCTTGCTTGTCCTCAAGCAATGATAAAATCACATATTAATTATTTTAATAGCAAAGTAAAAATGGATAATTTAAAATTACTAAAATGTTGGATAATACATCACTATCTAGAAGTAATATAAAATGATCAATGTTGTAATTATAATTTGAAAGGTCATAATAATTATCCTAATTAGTCACCCTTACTATTGATTACATTGAACCTATCCACTATGAGTGTATGTGTAAAATTGACTTCTGATTTTAGAAATGAATAATATATTACTTAGGAATTAGTTATGTTTTAAGTTAAATTAGAAGTTCAATAGTTTACTCAACTTTTAAGTATGTATAAGAATTTAAATTATTGCAAATAAAATAGTATTAACAAATTATAAGCATTATGTAGAGAATAATACTCAACTTTTAATTATATACAAGAATTTAAATTAATGTAAATGAAATAGTAACAATAAATAGCATAACTAAACATAAAATTAACATGCCTTTTCATGTGAGTGATAATAAGTTCATAGGTATTCTAATAAAACTACATAAACAAATACTAAATAATAAGAACCACTTTTCTCCCAATCTATCTCCATTCAAAATCCGTAAGATCTATTCTCATCAGTCAATCAAAATGGCTCTCATAGCCAAAACACAATATCACTATTATAACATACTCACAACATAATGGGGAATCCCACTAAGCAAAATAAATGAAAAATAAATAAAATAAAAAAATGGTACAAAAGAAAAGTAGCATTATCTAATTCTCCTTTCACTTTGAAGTTTACTGGGAATATCCAATAAAGAAAAAAATGACTCCCATCATTTGGAGCAATAAGAAAATATAGCTGGCCTGGATTCTCTACAAAGGGTCTTCTCCTAACATCCCCACTAAAGCATCATTGAATTTGGCTATATAAGAGTATTATTTTTTTTTTATTCCTAAATATGAAAGTTCGTTCGGGATGTTAGGCCCTCTTGAACTTAATCCCAAGCTAATTAAAGAGAGAGGTGAATTGGAAAACTTTAAAACCAAAACACAATCCAAATCACCACAATCAAAGTGCGGAAATTAAAACGCGGAAATAGTAAAAAGAAAGAACACACCGGATTTATAGTGGTTCGGTCAAACCTTGACCTACGTCCACTCCTTAGAGGCACCCCCCAAGTATTGCACTAAACTAGTGCCTCTCCTTTAGTCCCCACGGCTAGGCGGAGAAGCCCTTACAAAATCACTTCCACCTTCCCCGGTGCAGCGGAGTCGCCGGGTCCTTTGACACCAAAGAGATCTTCTTCTTTGGTGAACTTACCTCGAGACAAGCCTTGAATCCGACGGTATTCAGGTGCGAGCTTGCCGGAGCAACCGTGTGGATCCCCCACCACACTCCCTTAAGTTCCTCCCCCTCACAGGATCTTCTCCCTCTCTCAAACTCCACCCTTTCCTCACTCCCTTTCAAGCTTTCTCTTCAAGTTTCCCCCACAAGAACGAAGCTACAATGGCTGCCAAAGACACTTACAAATTACAAACTGACACAGACCTAGTCTACCCAATCTTGAGCTGGTTCCAGATTGCAGTCTGATCGTGTGGACCTGAAACGTTAGCACATAAGGCAATCATAGAGAAAAAGAATGTTTGCTATCATCAAAATCATAAGCCATAGATCCGCAACAAAATACTATGCTTACCATTCCAAAAATTTAGTCACGCCCTCCATATGCTTCCTTAAATTAGCCACTTGCTCAACTAAAGATTTTGGAGTCCTAGAACTCTTACTACTACCGCTGTTGGGGCTATCAAACAAATAAAGATCACTAGGGCCACCCACCTCTACATCTACTCTATTAAACCTCTCAATTTTTCTTTTGGCGAGGGATAAAATAGGAAAAATTTGCTCTTCACAAGGATCCCCCCTTACACTAGGATTTACACACAAAGCATAAATAAGAGAAGCATATTGCAAGCCCATAGAAGTAGTGCTTCTAATAATGCAAGTTAAGAAGAGTGAAAAATCTTCCCTAAATTAATAGTTTAGTCAACCTGAATATCATGTTCTCTGGTTACCTCATTAATGTTTTGATAGGCGAAAGTTCAGCAGAAATAAAGTAATGCCTACCTTTGACATTTGGGTTAAGCATGACATAGAAAAATTAATGATTTTTTTCTCCCACATCTTCCATATGGCTTCAATATTAGACTCACATCAAACTCTTAGAATTTTGATAGAATTATAAGCTCCAATAAAATGGTGTACTCATTTAACTCAAAAAAATGGAAGTTTGAACATATGATTGATGGTTACAAGATTGAAAGGTACAAACTTACCTCACACATAACACTTATTATACACAACTTCTTTCCCATTAGCAAAAAAAATCTCTCACTATTTTCACCATCGCAGAAAAGGGTTCCTCACAAAAGGCTCCCAACTTTAATTTCTATTATTTGCATTACTTACACACCCAGGTTCTAGAATCCTCTAACAGGGATCCATTGCTTATTAACCACTTTTGTTCCATACATTTGCTCATCTTTAATAAAAAATAAATATACTTTTATCATAGGATTATGATGCACTTTTCTTATTGCTAAAATTTTTTTGGGGCTCACAAAGAAAAAATAAGAAATATGTAAAAACTTAGATAGAATGAGATAAATAATGCAATGAAAGAAAAATTAAAATAGGACATCATCTATATAAATATCACGAGCGCTACAGTGCTTAAGAGAACAATGTTGTGACACTTAAAAACATAGAAAATGAAAAAGAGTTAAATTAATAGATGTTGTAGCAATATAGGACATGTGGTATTGTCGCATAGGCATTGGAAAATGAAGTTATAGCATTTTGGCTAGGAAAACGTAGTGGTGATTAACATGTATGAGTGTTACGACACTAACAAAGAATACCATCATTATGTTTTAACTAACATAATAATGATTTTAACCTAATGTTGCAGAACTAGCAATAGCATTGCTCTACCCAGTGAAGTATCATAATGAAAATGTTATGTAAGTATGACTTATTTATAGCACTGCCAATAACACTATAGGAGTATAGAGCCAACAATACAGTGCTTGATATAACAGTGGTGAGATGCTCAATTAGGAAAATTAGCATTGTGATGTTCTTTGACCAATGCTTTGGTAGTAAAATTAAAATTATTTTTTTGAGTTTTTTGCTCTGCAATGTTATTTTTGAATGCTACAATGCTTGACTTGCAAACATTATGAAACTTCAAATATTATTGATACAGTGCTAGTTTCATGTTTAATATAGAAAAGTTTTTTAGGAAACATTTTATAACTTAATAGAAATAAAAATTAATGATTTTCACTAACAATATAACACAAACATAACATAAATCACAAAACAAAACATAAAACAAAGAAATAGAATTGGGCTACCTCCCAATACAATACCAAATTTATCATCTTGAATCAATGTTTACTAGATATATCATTTCAGCTGCAATGAATCCCCACCACTTCTTAAGTGGTCTCCGTTACGCTCTTTTTCTTTCTCTATTGGATTAATCTTAATAATACTAGGTAACATTCTATGAGGTCTACTATTAAAAGAAATTATAAGTTGTCCTAATTATTTTTCTAAATTTTTAATTGATCCAGTCTGACTTTGGAACTAGGTTTGTAATTGAATCACAACCTCTTCCAAAGTTTTTTTTTCTTTGAATTGATAATTTTAATTAAAACCTGGGGGATATAAAGGTTTAGGATTTACAACTTGTAATCAAGGATTATTCCAATTTTCTTCATGGTTAGATTGACCTATATCCAAATGATTGTTACCACTAATATAGTTATTTACCAACTAAATTTTGGGTGATTTCTTTAACCTAAATTATATGTATTGGAATATAGATTATTTTTTCTTCCAATCATATTCACATTCTTAATCCCTAGAGTATTACTATCATCAATAGAATTTAAATCAAACTTTATAATTATATAAATGATCCTAATCCTGAACTAACTCAAATAGTTTCTAATTTCTTATAAATTGTAGCTACCTGAGTAGTAAAAATAGATAATTCATATAATTCATAAACACATGCTATTCTCTTAGGATTCACCATATCAGAAGGCCACTAAAATTCTTTATATCAATTTTCTTAATTTACTCTTAGGCTTACTCAAATGGATCATACATTAAAGATCCTTAATGTAAGAGATCTTTCCAATCCATTAAAAAGTTTGATTAACCAACAAATCTAGTAAAGCATGATGAGTGCATTTCCTTAAATATCTCCAAAATTTCATAAATTTACAATCCATTAAATTGGACAAAAAATGTGATACTATTCAAAAGCTTTATAATTTTGGAAGGTGACCAATACTTAGTTAGAAATTTATGTGACAATGCATTCCAAGTGGTTATCGAGCTCGGGGGCAAGGAATTCAATATGTTAGCGTTGTACCTTAGAGAAAATTGGAATAATATAAGTATCATAGCATCATTACTGACACCATTATACTTAAATATTGTATGAATTTCTAATAAGATAGCTAAGTGTAAGTTTGGATCATCAACTGGTGTTCCCCTAAATTGGGAATTTTGAACAATCTGAATTATGGCATATTTTAGTTCAAATCTATTTGCATAGATAGTAGGTCTATTAATACTCTGCTAGATTCCTCCTACTACGAGGTTAACATAATCTATAAGAGGTCTACGATGGTCATGATCATGAAATAATTACAACCACTGTAAACTTCTTTTTTTTTTTTTTCAAATTTTCATAAGGGTCATTTCTATCTCAGAATCAAACAATAAAGGTTCATTAATAAATCTTTTAAGAATACAAAATAATGCACTAATTTTTTCTTTATAAAATTTTGACAAGAATAACAAAAGAAAGTTTGATAATGGCGCAAAAAATATGATGAGGGGGCTTTACGGGCTGGTTAATGTTTGTGTGGTTACATACAAAGTTAGTGAGAAAATTGAATATGCTTAGGTTTTTTCTTGATAAAAAAAATGATTAAAGCCCACTAATATGTAAGTATATGTGCCGATCAAAAAAGCGATAAAAAAGAGTGTCGATCTCATGTGAAAGTGTTATGCTTAATTGTAATTAAATTATTATTATCTAATGTAGATATATGAGATATTCAACAAAATAAAATGATTATTTTTAAAAAATTTCCACTTAATGGAGACTTGCAAGATAAAAAGATACTAGAATAAATAAAGTATTTTTGACCAAAGAATGCAAACAACATACGTTTACTAATGAAACTCTTAATTTTTAGATGTGGATCATGGGTTTTTTTTTTTTTTTTGAATAAATTCACCAAGTTAATGATTCGATGTAGATCATGGGTTATGAATCTTTAGATTTTTGTGGAACATGTAGAAGTAAAAATGGAGGTTTATGGCCTTCTTATAATTATAAGGTCTCCATAGAACCTAGAAGGTTAAACATCTTATGTTTATGTATGCCAACATTGCATTTCAATACCACTAAATATTTCAATATTCCTCCATCAAGGCAATATGCACAGTATATTTTAATTACACACATGACCTTTGCATGCATTAAATTAAGAATGGGAGGTATAAAACATCTATAAACTAGTTCAAGGCACAAGAGTTAATATTAGTACTTCTTATGCATATAAATTATTAGCCCAAAACTCGAAGATTTAGCTAAACATGGATGACACAAAAAGCAAACACATGTTAATTTATTTCATATAAGAAGAGATAGAGGAGAATTTAATAAGTTTTTTTTTTCACCAAAAAGGATCAAAAGATATTCCCCACACTTATTCTTCCTCCCATAATAGAATCTTTCTAGGTACAACCCTAAAATGAATCTTATCTATTATTCTATTGTTTTATATTCATTGAGAGTAAGAAAATATTGTAAACATAGGAGATTACAAAGTCCTATAACTATAATTGTAGCTATAGCATTGGTGGAATCATCTAAGCCTAATTCAAATTTGAATTTGGAAAACTGGGATGCTTACTAGTTCTTAGAGCTAAATAATACTTTTTGGCATCCTCCTCCTAAAAAATTGATAAATATAAATGTTTATGCTTCATTAACTCAACCTAACAAAGCTTTTATAGTTGGAGTCATCCGTTAACATAAATGTAGATTTTTAATGGCGTTTGGAAAATATCTTACTCATTGGGATATTTCTCAAGTAGAATTATATGATGCTCTTGATTATATAGGAATTTATATAAGATTACCTGCCTGATATGGATGGAATTTGGATTGAAGGAGATATCATTAATGTGATATAGCTTTTGCAGAAGTCTTGGGAAAAAATCAAATGACATTGTGTGGATAAGTGTGATTCAGATATTTAATTCCTTCTTAAATTTAAAAATGCATTTTTTCAAATTTTACCTAGAGTTTGTAATAAGGTTGCGAATTTATGTGCAACCTATGCTTTACAAGGTGATTTTCACTTTTTTACTATTTTAGACAATAAGTTCCCTTCAGCTTTATTTTGTCTGCTAAAGGAGGAGAGTGATAGATTAGTTATCACCTAGTCTAGTTTTTTTTATCTTGAATAAATGCTAATTAAATTAAAAAAAAAATTACTTACACTACACAAGATAAGATCTTTAATTAAAAGTATCTTTCCCTTCTTTAGCCTCTCTTTGATTTTATGTTAAGGTAGAACAAAGAAAGATACTATAATGTACAAGAGTCCACTAAAGATGGCATAACTCAGACAAAAATTCCTCTCCCTATGTTAGCAAAGGAGTTGAAAAATTATTTATATTAAGTAAAAAAATAGCCTCATGCACTGCTATGTTCAAAGTATTGGTCTTTGCGGCTCAATCAAATGAACTAGCACCTAAGCACTGTTATGTTTTCTCCATTACGACGCTGTCTAACATTACATGGTTAACAGTTGAATAAACATATATTTTAGCTAAGGCACCGTGTCTTTTCACTGAGTCAGCGCAGTTTCTCATTTTGATAAGTACTCCTCCATAGTGTTGTAAAAGTTATTCTCTACAGTGCTTGAAAGTACAATCCGATGTTTCAGCATTACAATGATCGGTGCTTTGACATTTAAATTACTAAGACTCAAGTGTTGCGATACAAATTTTTGATGATGCGACACTATGTAGCGCGATAGTGTTGACCTTGTCTCAGCTGATTTTCTCTTAAATTCTCGAGTGACAGGCACTACAATATCTAAACGAGGTGTTGGGGTATTGTATATGACATGCTATGGTATAGAATTTGTTAGCGCTGCAACGCTCGATTAAAACTTATGAATTTTCACCTTCTCTTGAATAATTCGTGCACAAACACAAATGAAACAACATATTTTCACTGAATTTTAAAATAACAAACAATATATAATTTACACTTAAAGTGGTCTAAGGGATCGTTATTGGTAGGTGATGGAGGCCGAAAGTTCCATAGTCTAGTGACTATGGTTGAAGGACTGCAATTTGGCAATAGAGGTTAGAACGGCCATTGTCCCAAGTGACCATTATTCGGAAGAATCATAGTCAAGGGATGATGGTTTGAGGACCGTAGTTGGGAAATAGTGATCTAAGAATAATAGTCGAATGATGGTGGTTTGTAGTTTGGTGATGGTAGTCAACATACCGTAGTTAGGCAACGGTGGTCTGATGATTATAGTTAACAAGTGACGTAGGTATGATGACTACAATTGACAAGCAATAATGGTTTATGGGTAGCGGTTGGTTGGCAAAAGGTCCAACATCAATGATCGAGCCACAATTATCTAATGAAATTTCAACTATCAGGGTCTATAAGAAAAAGCCTAGCAGTGGCAATTTGATAGAGACCCAATGGAGGCAGTCGGGCAGTGAGGGTTCATCATCGGTGTTGCTCGGAAGGATATCTGAGATTCTTCAAGCCTCAGAGCTCCCTTGAATATTTATCCCAAGGTTCAAGCATCCTCTTTATGTAGGAAGTGGGGGCATATTTATAAACTTTTGGAGTGGCATGCCTAGTAAATATAGATGAAATCAAGAATGCTCCATTGGACGACCATATTGATTCCACCGATGATAGAGCATTTATCCAACATTTATGTGCCTTAATGGTGTTAGTATCGAGCGATTTTTGGCTCGCTAGATTTCTCTTGTAGAGCTCCTCAATTCACCTATAAGCATACTATCTATATGTGGATATCATTTTGTAACTGAATTGATTTTCTAAAGTTTCAAAATATGCTTCAAGCTTTGATTTGGGCTCATTTGTGCTTGGATTGAACTGATTTTTGTGTCAATGGGCTCACCTCTTCAAGTACTTTAGTTTGACTAGAAGTGTGCTCAAATTGGAGTTTGGATGGTCTAGAATTTAGCAATGGAAGTTTTCAATTTGAAAATGTCTCAAGATTCGTGTCCTATCATGGAGGATTTTGAGACGTATCAGCTACAAATCCTTTTGTCAGAATATATTCATCTTATTCAATAAACATGCTATTATTGATTCCTTGCACTCAAATTTGTAGGGTCCAAAGACAGCCTAAATATGCTGTATGTTGGACTATCTTTGTGACGTCCAAGGGCCAGCAAATGCAGCGTTGTGAACCATCCAAAGCATCTTATTGAAGATAATTCTTTATAAATTTGGGGTGTTACTATTTTCGTGATACTAGATCAAAATTACTTCGTATTGCAATAAAATTCCTTCTGATTTAAGTTGCCTGAACGAAGATGTACTAACTTTCTGTTTAGTTTGATCTAAAGTTCAGAATTGCATGGACACTGCTTCAAAGAATCTTTTCTTATGTTTTGCACAAATTTAGGTGGTTATTCATTTTTCCTCTAAGAAGACAAAATATCAAGTGTCAGATACAAAACAATTGTCACATCAAAAATATTTCAAATCAATATTCTTAAATCTATATGACATTTTTTTTGGTTTTCTATTGGGTACATAGTGACATATCATATAATTGTGCTCGGTTTAGATTTAAAAACTATAAAAAAAAAATCCAGCAAGTCTAAGCTGCAGAGCTAAAATTTTACTGTTTATCCTATTTCATATAGAGACCATACCTATTATATGATTCTTCTGCTAGCCGGTTTCTTCCCACCTACCTAAATTTTATTCAGTTTATAAGAAAGTATACAAAAAGGAACAACATTTGTGTTATGTTAACCCATCACAAAATAGGAAACATGTTAATACATCAAAATTACCAATCATCTGCCTTTTGCTGAATTGACTTTTACTGCAATACGCTGAAACGTTCAGTGTGGTATGACCGTTCACTGGAAAATTTCCCATCCCGTGGCAAGGAAACAATTTTATAAAGTTTTGTTGCATGATTTTAGCTTTAACAAGGAAAATTTTGTAAAGCAAATGCTTGCTCCTCTATTAATTATTTATGATGTACTGGTCTAGCATATCTACCACGTCTCTTCCCCTGGAGATTTCCCACATTTTTTTGTTCTTTTTTTATTGGAATTTTTGCTCGGGCAGTACCACTTAGAAAATTATTTTAATGGTGAGAAATTTCTATAAAAAAAATAGCATAACTTGACTAAAAATCAGGACATAAGCAGTTTCAAATGGCTTGAAAATAGTCATTTGGTTTGCGAAATTGAAGTTATTATACTATTTAATGGCTACTAAATAATCCAATATTCAAGTAATGTTGTTATAGTATTATTATAATATTTAAGAATCATAAAACGAATTTTGTTTCGAGAAATCTTTTCAACTTTCTACCAAAAGTTTTTTCATTCACAAAAGCCAAAGAATATACGGGATGGAAATAAAAATGCCTTACTAAACAAATCACAAATAATGAGCCCAACCATTTAAAACCACGCATTATTAAACATTTTCATAAAAATTATGAAAAAATCCTTGCTCAATGCCAAACTCCTATTTACAAGAATAATCAGCGTTAACGAGCAAATTTAATATTAGGAATATTGAAAGTCATTTCCGTAAATAAATTTTTATTTAAAATTAGAACAAGCAAAAATATGTTGCTTAGAGTGAGAGAGAGAGAGAGAGAGAGTGATAGGCCAAGAGATAAGACAATTTCATCCTTTTATCTACTAGTGTTCTTATCTCTACCTTTCCTCGCTCAATGATGGTGGGTTCTCCTTCTTGTTGGTTCATACCTTTGAGCTCTTTCGATGTCTTCTCTTTCCTAAGCTTAAATTGGTCTCTGGATTTTCCCTATTTCATATATATAATTGAATCAATAATACACACATTTCTCTCCTTTCATTTCTTCTACTCCTTTCCTTTATCTTCTTCGTCTCATTTCTTGCTCTCAAAAAACTAGAAAAGCATCCACGTCTCAAGAGCCATCATTAGTCAATTTCTCTATTAGATATTTCTTGTTTGAATGATTTGGTTAGTTTCTTTTAGGTGGAAGTATCGGTTGATGCCAAAGACTCAAATTTTGCTTTGGTTGCTATGTTATAGCTTGCAGGCTATTCCATGGCTATATTTTTTAAGCTTCAAGAAATTTACAGAAGTTGAAACATACTTTTGATTTGCTTACTATGGATGAGAGTTTCATTTTTGTTCAAATATACACAAGTAGAGGATTTGATATTGTTAACCCTGAAGCTCCATGGATCAAATATGGAAAACATTTTACTTTAACAAAATGTTCACCAAATTTTATACCTATTAATGAGAATTTCAAAGAAATACTCATGTGGATCATGCTTCCTAATATTCTCCTTTGTTTTTGAAAAGAAAGTTACACCTTAAAATAATCAGTAATGTCGAGAATCCATTAGTTATAGATTTTTTGACAACATCAAAATACAAACTTTTGGTAAAGTAAGTGTCTAAATCTCAAATAACTTTTTCCCTCTCTTACCATATCCCTTTGACTTAAGAAAATTATAGAGTTTCAATGAGAAATCATGTATGAATGGAAACCTAAAATATATAAAGAATGTGATACTTTTACCCATGACTCTACTTCCCTCTGAATCGCACCTCCTCATTAGAGCAACCAAAAAATCCACCTCATAGAGGTTGCAATAAAATTCATGCTAAAGATGTGAATAAACGTGCTCTTAACAAGCAAGCTACTCCCTTGGGTCATGTAATAATCCCTACTACACCTTAGACTCATATTATCACCAAAAACCTTAACTTACATCCTATTTCCTTGAATCCAAATAATGACCTTCCTTTACCCCTACTCACCTACACTCCCTTAACACCAATCAAATATGTTTATCATCATCATCAACATTAGAGAAGAATGTCAAACATGCTCCCCAAATTCTAAACTCATCTTCCTCTCTTCAAGATGACAATTTCCTTACCTCTACAAACTTAAAATGACCCTAGTTTTAAGCCTACCCTTTCTTATGAGAGGTAAACAAAAAATCTTACACTTCCTATAAATTAGCAATTTATTTTTTTGCCTTTTGCAATCATAGCTACATCAAATGTTAAAGGTATGAATGGGGTAAGTTAATTTGTAATTACAAAAAAGTATATCAATGAAAGTGTTGTTGACCACATTTTTGTATGAGGTCAAGTATTTTCCCATCATCTCTTATCCTTAGTGCTTAGCTTTCCTAGCCTAGTTTATAGACAAAATTATATGTTGAGACTAAACCTAGATCTTAAGAAACCTCTTAAGGAAATTTCTGGGTTCATTCCTAAGCCTTTGAATACCGAAGTCCTTATATAAGCTTCTTATCATCATATTCATTGGCCAAACTTAGGCCAACTCATCTCCATGACCTTGAGGTTGAAATAGATCATCTCTTGGCCTACCTTGAAATGTTTCCAACCATCCTGAGTCATTGAAAGCCCTAAAATCATTTAGATTAACTCACATTTCTCAAAATACCCAACATGTCATTATATTAAAAAAAAGTGGCATTGTGACTACCCCAACTACATCAGACTTAGCCTTGGCAATGTCAACACTACAAAAAGATATTTGATTTATATTAGACCTAAATAAACTCTTGGCCAACCCTTTAACTATGGCTAACTAAAATTTACCAAAAATTAAAGCCCAATAAGTATGCAATATGACAAATTTTCAACTTCTAGCCATATCCAAACATTAGATTCACACTCTAGGCTATTTGCATAATTCATTGCACTCAATAAAACCCATTTGAAAAATTGGTCTCCTATGGTTGACTATGTTCGACCAACTCAACCATACTTAACCCATTTGATGCATACACCCCTTTCTCATGTTCAAACTCAACCCAAGCCATGCCATAGCCTCCTAACCAACTAATTCACTTCCTTGAAAATGCTAGAGCGGTCTAGACAATTAAATTACCAACGGTTGACCATGGTTGACAAAGTCAACCATGACACCCTAAAATGACCCATACACTATTCTACCATATGAGGGCTCAACTTTTGAGTAGATTTTTCCCTATACCTAGAAAAACTCATCAAGATCAAAAGCCCTACTGATTGGTCACTCTCTTGATGCATAACTCAAACATAGATGAAAAGTTTAGGTGTCTGAGCCTTTTTGAAGTAAATTATTTATCCATGGGAATATGAATGTTGGATTGATGATTTACGTCACCGAGATCCCACTAGATAGTTTTGAATCAAATCCATTAACTTGGACTCCCTTGCTAATTGTGTTTATATGGATGGTCAGTGTTTAGAGCTAAAGGTTGAAAATGAAATTAGAGTTGCCTATTTCCTCTATTTTTAATTCCACAACTCTTAATGTGTTAGCAAAAATGTTGTCCAACCTTCTCATGACTTAGGGCATTGAATAGTAGTTGTTGATCTCAGATCAAACAACTATTATTTAATCCAAGCTTACATAAGGTATGCCACAGATTTAAAGATTGCATCAGAGTGTGTGTCAAGTCAGCTGCTATCCATTTAAATCACCTAAATAAGGAATTTTAATTAAAAATGATAAAAACTTAAAAATTTAATTACTCTTGATCCATTGGGCTATTTGGGGTGTATGATGTTGAGAGAGTTGCTATTTAGCCTTGCATGCTTTGCATTCTTGCAACTTATATGTTTTGATAATTCCAAGTATTATTGTTTTGATTATTATTTTCTCCTAACACATTTTGGAAGAAATATTTTTGGCTCTTGTGTGTACTAACATTTCAGGAAAATCATACTCCAGATTGTTGAAAACTTAAAATTAAGATCTGCTTATAATATTTTGTAACTTGGAGTCTATATTTTACCTTTGGTGGAATCTGAGAGAGCGTGATTGTAATTAAGTAACTCAGCACATGCACACCGAGAAAGAGCTTTAAAATTCATAATTTTTAATACTGATCGTACAAGATGAACTATGTTTGTATAGAACGATCAGGTCAGTTATACTCCTCCAAGAGCAAATGGAACAAACAGAGAGTGAGTAAAAATGTTCTAAGTCATATTCGTCTAGATGATTTCCTTATTCGTCCCTATATGATGTCCTCTAGACTTTCATTTTGAACTATTCATCCAGACGATTTCCATGTTCGTCCCTGAACGATGTCCTCTAGACTTTCATTTTGAACTGTTCATCCAGACAATTTCCCATGTTTGTCCCTCGACAATCTCCTATGGATATTCATTTTAAACTATTCATCTAGACGATTTCCCATGTTTGTCCTTAGATGATCTCCACTGGATTTTTATTTTGAACTCTTCGTCTAGACAAAATATGCCATTCGTCCCTGGGCGATCTCCTCTGGATTTTTACTTTGAACTGTTCGTCCAGAAGAATTGACCCCTTCATCCCTGGACTATGTTCTCTATTCTTTAAACTTGTGATTCGTCGTGTTTTTTCGTCCCAACAAACCTTGAAAATAACGGTTTGTACCGAATGAACCATGATCGTACGGGATGATGATTGGGTACGAAGACAGTGTGTACCCATGTATATTGAGATCGTACGTAACAGTTTTTATACTATTCGTACGTAAGAAATTGGATGGTACGGGATGATCATGAACGCATAGAATTGAATAATTATAGTTTTTGGATGATTTTCCTATCTTTCATATAAAAGGTCCACTTAAGATTGTTATGAAATCTTTTTTCTACTGTTCTTTGTGCAAACTGAAGGGAGATTAAAGGAGAGAGTGTGAGAGAGTGCTTGAAGGAGAGTTCTTGCTACTAGAGCGTGAAGGGTTCACTTGGTACTCAAAGGTAAGGATCTCCTTTTGTGAATTGTGATTACTTCACTCTCTTCTTTTATCCTTCTAGATTTCTTGTGAGAAAATCTTTTAAGGAGATTCGATTCTCTAGAGACACTAGAGGAGTGTGAATAGATGAAAGGTTCTCTACCTACATTTGGAGAAGTGTGAAAGGTTCTCTACCTACACTTGAAAAAGTGTGAAAGGATGAAAGGTTCTCTACCTACACTTGGAGAAGTGTGAAAGGACGAAGGTTCTCTGCCTACACTGGGAGAAGTGTGAAATGACGAAGGTTCTCTGCCTACACTTGGAGAGTGTGAATAATCGACGGTTCTCTGCCAACACTTGGAGAGTGTAAAAGGAAGACGATTCTCTGCCACACCGGGTAGTTGTGGAAGACAATTTTTGTGAAGGCTTCTTCGTCTTGCTGTGGGGGCAAAAAGAGAGGCACTAGTGGTAATAGTGCAATACCTGAAGTGAGAGACTTTAGGGAGTGGATGTAGGTCGTGTTTGACTGAACCACTATAAATGTTGTGTCTTTTATTTTCTGCTGCTTTTTGCTTTATTGTTTCTGTTGATTTGTGGTTGAAAAATTATTTTCAAAATTTCATTAAAGTTCTTAATTAGTTAAAAAAAAAATTAAATTACCAATTCACGCTCCCTCTTGGTTAGCCACTGGGACATTAACTTAGGTCTAACAACCTAATTCATAATTAACAAGTTTCAACAAGTGGTATTAAAGCTTAATTTCAAAATTATAAGTTTAGACTTTTTTTTTATTAACGATCATAGCTACATTTGGAAATCGAAACACACCTGAAGGTTACTCTAAAATTAGACCTCCCTTGTTCGACAATATTACTTTTGAATTTTTGAAAACACGCATGTCTACATTTTTACAGTCACTTGATTACTGTATGTAGATCTTAGTTCAGGAAGGATATACAAAACCAATGAGATTAGTTGATGGAGTTAGAGTTGAAACATCCTTTATAGACTGGATAGTAGAAGAACATGACTTAGCATAACTTAATGCTAAATGCTTGAATAGTTTCTTTTGTGCTCTCAAATCTGAAGATTACACGCGGGTTTCTACTTGTAAGAGTGAAAGGGACATATGGGATAGACTCTGTATAACTTATGAAGGGACTAACAAAGTTAAATAGTCTAGATTAAACATCTTATTACATGACTATGAACTATTTCGCATGAAACCTAATGAATCCATTTTTGACATGTATATAAGATTCACACAAATAGTCACCTCTTTACATGCATTGGGTAGGGAACTAACGAATGCTGAAATGGTTAATAAAATGCCTCATTATTTACCTATTACTTATGATGCTAAAATAACTACAATTACTGAGTATAAGGATTTAAATATTTACTCTATTGACAATCTTCTTGGTTCACTAATTACTTACGAGCAAGGAATTAGTCAACAAAAAATTTATGTAGGAGAACCCAAAAAGGAGAAGAATATTACACAGAAGGTGGAGGAATCAGAGAGTGATCTATCTATACTTGAGGATGAGGACAACATCGCTTTAATGACTAGACAGTTCAAAAACTTTCTGAAAAGAAAGTAAAAGAGATGTCAGCAAGAATTGAGGTAAATTCAAGAGGAATGTCAAGGTTTCAAATGATATTATTTGCTATGAATGCGGGAAACCATGACATATTAAGTAAGACTACTCAAAACTTAAAACCACTCCTAGAAAGGAGAAGATAGAGGAGAAACCAATGATAAAGAAGGGAAAAAAGAAATTCCAAAGAGCTTTCTGGACGGACTTAGCTTCTGATTCGTCAGAGACTAAAATGGAAGAGGAAGTCACCAATCTATGCTTAATGGCAGATAATCTTGATTAGTCACATCAAAAAGAGGATAACTCTAATATAAGGCCTCGTGAGAGCACATGGTACCTGGACAGCGGCTTCACAAAGCATATGACTGGAAATACTGCACAATTCATATCGCTGGAAGCCAGGAGTGGAGGCAGGGTTACACTTGGAGATAACACCACCAGGATGGTGGTAGGGTCAAGTATAATTGGAAACTTGAAAAACTTTTTTATAGAAAATATTTTATTGGTAGAAGGCTTAAAACATAACCTTCTGAGTATTAGTCAGTTATGTGATAAAGGTTATTGCATAAAATTTTTTCCTACTAGTTACATATTACGCTTGAATGGTAATGATGTTTTGTATGGTATAAGGGTAAATAATGTATATATGCTAGACTTGAATTGTATCAAAACTCCTATTTCTTTTTGTTTAAAAACTATTTCTGAAGAATCATGGATTTGGCATAGGAGACTTTGTCACTCTAGCATGAAGAACCTTAGGAGGATTATCCAAAAGAACTTAATGAGAGGTATATCAAAACTGGACTTTACTAAGGATCACCTTTACTATGCATGTCAATTAAGAAAACATGTGAAGTCCTCTTTTAAGTTTAATAAAGATCTTAGAACTAGTAAACTATTAGAGATTTTATATATGGATATTTTTGGACCAGTTGGAACTATAAGTCTAGGAGGAAAGGCATACAGATTTATAATTGTGAATGATTACTCTAGATTCACATCGGTTAGATTTCTATATCATAAGAGTAAATCTTTTGATGAATTTAGAAATTTTTCAACTTGGATTTAAAGGAAATTAGGATGCGAGATTATGACAATTCAAAGTGATCATGGATGAGAATTTAAAAATAAAAAAAATTAAAGATTTTTATAAGGAGAAAGGAATTGATCATAATTTTTTTATACCTAGAACCCCTCAACAGAATGGAGTAGTCGAAAGGAAAAATAGAATATTAATAGAAGCCGCTCGAGCCACATTGGCAAAATATTCGCTTCTTAAATATTTTTGGGCTGAGGTGGTTAGAACAGCATGTTATATTCTAAATAGGGTGAATGTTTGATCTAACTGGAATAAAACACTCTATGAATTACTAAAAGGAAGAACACCAAAATTTTCACATTTGCATGTCTTTCTATGTAAGGTGTTCTTATATAATAATGGAATTTTTTTTTTTTAGGAAAATTTGATCCAAAATTAGATAAAGGAATTTTTATAAAATACTCAAGGGTTGAAAAATCTTATAAAGTATTCAATAAAAGAACCTTGGTAATTTAAGAAACCACACATGTTGTATTTGTGAATCTAGATCTTTGGAAGAGCAATTATTGAAGAGGATGAGATAAATATTAAGTCCTAAAAGATTGAGACAATAAATTTGGAAGAAAATTTAGAGATAGAAAACTCGATGCCTAGAGATTTGAGATTTTCTAAAAGCCACCCAAAGCAATTGATTATAGGTGAACCTAGTGAAGGTGTTAGGACTAGGCGTGGACTGAACAAAGAAGTCAACCAATCAGCCTTTATTTTAATGATAGAACTCATAAATATTGATCAAACACTTTCGGATGAATTTTAGATATTAGCAATGCAGGATGAATTAAATCAATTTGTAAGAAATAAAGTTTGGGAATTAATTGCAAGGCCAAATAATAAAAGTGTAGTTGGAACTAAGTGGGTATTCATAAACAAAATGAATGACTCAGGAGTAGTTATTAGAAATAAGACTAGATTGGTGGCTAAGGGGTGTAATCAGATTGAAGGGATTAATTTTGAGGAGACTTTTTCCCCTATAGCTAGACATTAAGCAATTAGGGTTTTATTAGCCTTTGCATATTTTAGAGAATTTAAATTGTATCAAATGGATGTTAAAAGTACCTTTTTAAATGGGGTAATTCAACAGGATGTTTATGTGGAATAACCTCTAGGATTTGAGAATTCTAAACACCCAAATCATATTTTTAAATTGAAAAAGGCAATATATGGATTGAAACAGGCACCTAGGGCTTGGTATTAGAGGTTGAGCACCTTCCTACTTGAGAGATCTTTTGAAAAAGGAAGTGTGGACACAACTCTCTTTTCGAAGAAATTGGGAGAGGATATACTCATTGTACAAATTTATATTAATGATATAATCTTTGGATCTACAAATAATAATCTTTGTGATGATTTTTCTAAAACAATGAGTAGTGAATTTGAAATGAGTCTAATGAGAGATTTGAATTACTTCTAGTTTAACATTAAGCAAATTGAGGAGGGTATATTTCTTAATCAGTCGAAGTATGTTAAGTATATCCTCAAAAAGTATGAAATGGACAATGCTAAACCTGTCAGTACACCTATGAATTCCTCAGTTTAGTTGGATAAGGACCCTAAGGAAAAATCTATTGATCAAAAGCAATTTAGGGGGATAATTGGATCCTTACTTTACTTAACAGCTAGCCGACCCGATATCATGTTTAATGTTTATTTATATGCTAGATTTTAATTAGATCCAAAAGAATCACATTTGATAGCAGTAAAATGGATTTTAAGGTATCTCTTGGGAACTCAGAACTTAGGAATTTGGTATCCTAAGTATAGCTCTTCATTTGAAATAATTAGATATTCAGATTTAGAATTTGCTGGGTGTAGGGTTGATAGAAAGAGCACTTCTGGAACATATAAATTTATTGAAAATTCCTTAGTCTCTTGGTCCAGTAGAAAATAAAATTTCGTAGCCCTATCTACCGCTGAAGCTGAATACATTACCTTAGAAAGTTGTGTGGCATAAGTATTTTAATTGAAACAACAGTTGATTGATTTAGGATTAACAATAGGCACTATTCCTATTTATTGTAATAATATTAATATTATTTGCATTTCTAAAAATCCTATTCAACATTCAAGAACCAAACATATAGACATTAGGCATCATTTCATAAGGGATCATGTATCCAAAGGAGAAATTGAACTCATTCATGTTTCAACTGAAAATTAACTTGCAGACATTTTTACAAAATCACTAGTCTTTGATACTTTCAGTACATTAAGAACAAGGCTTGGTTTTCTTGATTTGAATATTTAATTAAAAAGTTTCTATAACATTGATGTGTGTTTTTGTTAGTGTGTTGTTTATTTTCTGATTTTGTGATTTTTCCATGTGTTGTTTAGTTTTTTGTTCTTGTTTGTTTTTTTTTTTTTTGAATTTTCTTGTTTTGATTATTAAAAATATTTTTTACATCAAAATTTCTATTTTTTAAGCATGGTATGAAAAGTTGTGTGACAATCGTTTGTACGAAATTAATTTTATATGGGACAAATTGTGTAACGTTTTAACTATTGATTTGAACGGTTTGCATGCAATTTTATTTTCCAGTTTCTTTATTTCCATTCGTCTGTACGATCCATCGATTGTCTGGATGATGTGTATGAAATTGTATGTATGTATGTAGACGATTATACGGATAATATTAGTTTCTTTATTTATGATCGTATGTATGAACGTTTAGTTCATGCATACAAACACGTTGCAACTCAATGTGGGGGACATTTCAAATCGTCATAAAAATGATCTTAAATAACTGGTCATCCCGGACGAACACCTGTTCATCTATACGATCGTTTGGTCAAAAGATTGTACGAAATGACGCCTCATAACTTACATGATTACGAAAACCCGTTACATTTTTGGACACATTAAATCGTACATACAAAATTTTATTTCATACGTATGAAGCTAAAATCATATGGGACAAAATTATTTTCATTCGTACGAATGATCATTTTTATTTAAATTTAAAGGTTTAGAACTCTAACTTCATTCACTTCAAAAACCCTTTCAATCTTCTAAATCTCCTTGATCTTATCCATGGCTAGTTCTAGCAAAAGAGTTAGGCAAGCGAAGGAACTAACTAAGGGACCTTCCTCTAGAAACTCAGGAGAGAACTTTATATCCAAAGAAAATGAGGAGTCTTTTCCTAGGTTTGTATCCACTAAAATCAACCCCTCTAGAGTCCTCCAAGAACAAATCACATTTAAAGTGATGGAACTTTTCGCTTCTACCAAGTTTGCTCTTATTCTGTCTCTAGTCCACTTCTACAATAAGGAAACATTTCACTATTTACTTGCAAACATATTTTTTAATTATGACCAGAGTGTGATTAGATCTTATGTTTTTAAGAAGAAGGTAGAAATTACAAAAGAGGATTTGGGAATATTTTTAAACTTAAGGACTCAAGGGATTAGAGCCCATACTTTGACCACTTCCTCTGATTTTGACTAGACTGAAATAAATAATGTTATTAGAGGGTTTGGAGGTGCAATTAATTTACCTAAGTTGATAACTCTTAATCAAAATGCCTGAACCATCCAGCATGTTCTTCATACCTCTATTATTCTTAAAGCTAGTGATCGAGTAAATATTACTCCTCTTCTTTCCATAGTGACATATCTGATTATGACTAGCCAACCTATAGATGAAGCCCAACTAATCATTGACTACATGTATGAACTTTCTGAGATTGGTCATGTCTCCTACAAGAGAAAGAAGAATATAGCCTTAGGACACCTTGTGATCTACATTTTGGAGAAGAAGTATGAACTAGTTCACCATGTTCAAAATCTAGAAGAGCCTGTCTACTATAATGATGCATCATTCCAAGCAATCTTTTAGAAAGATTCACATGTGCTAAATAGTGACTCTGATGAGGAAAGGAGAAGAGCTGCATATGCACCTACTCATGGACAAAACTTTCACGATATGGTCCAGCAATTTGATCATCTTGAGAGTCATTTTGATCAAATTGAAACTCATCTTCAATAGTAGGACTATCAATATCAGCAGGATATGAGTTGGGTTAGAGGTCAAATTGATTCAATCAATACAAATATAGCTATGTTGAATAGCTATTTTAAGATTTTCAACCAACCTCCTCCTCCAGATCAGGGCCCTTCAGAGTGTTGATTGTACTTCTTTCATGCTTTTCTTTACATGTGATGACTTGATGTGATATGATGTTATGTGATTTTGATGTTTATGTTTTTTTTTGTGATGTAATGTGATTTATTAGTTTTCATGTGTTTATGTTTTTGTGTCTTTGTATTGATATCATCCATGCACAATGTACTATATTCTATCATTGATTTCAATAAACATTATCATATCTTATTTTATTGTTTTTAATTTAATTTTAGAAATGTGTGTTAGCCTATATGATCATCCTTAAAATATTAATCTAAAAAGTGCTATATTTTGAATTGCAATACAAAATTGAATTCATTAGAAAATCTAATTTTTTCAAAAATTTAAGTTGTGTTGTAACTTGATCTAGTTAAGAGTGTCAATCTTATGTTTTTTGTTAGACTAATATAATTTTTAATATTATTATTGCAAATTTGTTGTTTACTTAATTTTTATTTCTCTTTTTAATAAAAATATCGTTGTACTTAGAAAAATTTGAGATTTTAAATTATCAATTTTGGGAAAGATCAAGAAAATTAAAAGAGTGCACAATAGTTCGTAATTTGAAAAAGAGGCATAAAATAAGTCCACAAGTAAAAAGATGCACACAATGTGCCACAAATATTGAAAAGATGCACAAAGCACCACAAGTATATGTTCTTTCCTCAATCTTTTAATATTTAAATTCAAATTAATCTTCTGTTCAATTTTATTTTGTATTGAATTTTGAAATATACCAAATTTACATTCATCTTCTTTATAATGATTTTGCTTATCTCATTGTCTAAATTGATTCATGATTTTGATATTTTTTTCTTGTCTATGTTATATCTATACTTAAATTATATGAATCTTTCTATTTCTCTTAAGACATTTAATTTCTATTTGCAAATATAACTAAATCTCTTTAAAGGATCGATTATCAAAGGATTTTCATATGACTTCTTACATTTTTGAATCGGTTTGATTTGTCTCTTCTTCTCTTTTTGCTGTTGTCAAAAATGGGAAGAAATATTATTTGAAGTATTTTTAGTTTGAAGTGTTTTGACATGTTGTTAGTGTTTTTGTGTTTATTTTTAGTTTGAAGTGTTTTGACATGTTGTTAGTGTTTTTGTGTTCATATTTTTTCATTTTTGTTGTGTTTGAGTGTGTAAAAATTTTAAAATTAAAAAATTAGGATTAGTTCAAACAAAAATGCCCCTTATTCTCACATGCTTATTTATTCAGGTGGGGTTTAGGAGAAACTTAGAAATTTGAAAATTATACAAATAATAATTATTTTTCCATCATAAAAAAGGGGAGTTTATTTAGAAAGTTGCTACTTAGCCTTGCTTGCTTTACATTCTTGCAACTTATATATTTTGATGATTTCAAATATTATTGTTTTGTTTATTATTTTCTCCTAACACATTTTAGAATAAATATTTTTGGCTCTAGTGTGTACTAACATTTCAGAGAAATCATACTCTAGATTGTTGAAGACTTCAAATTAAGATATGCTTATAATATTTTGTAACTTGGAGTCTTTGTTTTATCTTTGCTTGAATCTGAGAGAGTGTGATTGTAATTAAGTAACTCAGCACACACACCCCGGGGGAGAGCTTTAAAATTCATAATTTTTAATACTGATCGTACAGGATGAAATACATTAGTACGGAACGACCAGGTCAGTTATAATCCTCCAAGAGCAAATAGAACGAACATAGAGTTAGTAAAAAATTTTTAAGTCATATTCGTCCAGATGATTTCCTTGTTCATCCCTGGATAATGTCCTCTCGACTTTCATTTTGAACTATTCCATCCATGATGATGTCCTCTGGACTTTCATTTTGAACTATTCATCCAGACGATTTCCCATGTTCATCCCTGGACGATCTCCTCTAGATTTTCATTTTGAACTATTTATCCAGACGATTTCCCATGTTCGTCCCTAGACGATCTCCTCTGGATTTTCATTTTGAACTGTTCGTCTAGACAAAATATGCCATTCATCCCTGGACGATCTCCTCTAGATTTTCACTTGAACTATTCGTCCAGACGAATTGACCCCTTCGTCCATGGATGATGTTCTATGTTCTTTGAACTTGTGATCCTTCCTGCTTTTTCATCCCAACGAACCTTGGAAATAATAGTTTGTACCGGATGAACCATGATCATATGGGATGATGATCAGGTACGAAGGCAGTACCTACACATGTATATTGAGATCATACGCAATAGTTTTTACATTGTTCGTACGTACGAAATTGGATCATACGGGACGATCATGAACACACATATTTGAATAATTATAGTTTTTGGATAGTTTTTTGTGTCTTTCATATAAAAGATTCACTTAAGACTGTCATGAAATCTTTTTTCTACCGGTCTTCATGCAAACTGAAGGGAGATTGAAGGAGAGAGTGTGAGAGAGTGCTTAAAAGAGAGTTCTTACTATTGGAGCGTGGAGGGTTCACTTGGTACTCAAAGGTAAGGATCTCCATTTATGAATTGTGATTACTTAACTCTCTTCTCTTGTTCTTCAAGATTTCTTGTGAGAAGATTTTTTAAGAAGATTCGGACCTCAACCGACACTCAAGGAGTGTGAACAGACAAAAGGTTCTCTGCCTACACTTGGAGAAGTGTTAAAGGACGAAAGGTTCTCTGCCTATACCTGGAGAAGTGTGAAAAGATGAAAGGTTTTCTTCCTACACTTGGAGAAGTGTGAAAGGACGAAGGTTCTCTGCCTACACTTGGAGAAGTGTGAAAGGATGAAGGTTCTCTGCCTACATGACTTAGAGAGTGTGAACATCCAACAGTTCTCTGGCAACACTTAGAGGGTGTAAAAGGACGACAGTTCTCTGCCGCACCGGGTAGTGGTGAAAGAGAGTTTTTGAGAAGGCTTTGCCGCCTTGCTGTGGGGGCAAAAGGAGAGACATTAATGGTAATAGTGCAATACTTGAAGTGGGAGACTTCAGGGAGTGGATGTAGGCCGTGTTTGGCTGAACCACTATAAATCTTGTGTCTTTTATTTTCCACCGCTTTTTACTTTACTGTTTATGTTGATTTGTGGTTGAAAAATCATTTTCAAAATTTCATTAAAGTTCTTAATCAGTTAAAAAAATAATTTTTTTAAATTACCAATTCACCCCCCTCTTGGTTAGCCGCTGGGACATTAACTTAGGTCAAACAACCTAATTCATAATTAACAAGTTTCAACATATGACCCCTCTATGAATTCAAAATAGAGAGCACTACTGGTGGGGCATTATTTTTTCTTTGAATTGATGTGGAAATATACTTATATTTTCTTTCATATACAATTTATGAAAGTTCATAAATACTCAAGTATATGTACCAAAACACGTAATAAATTAAGAGAAGAAATTATTGATTTCGCAAGAAAGTGTTCTACTTAGTTAAAATTAAACTACTATAGTTTAATTTAAATACACAATTTATCCTTCTAAAAGTGAAAAATGGATGTTTTTTAGTTTTTTTCCATGTACTTGGAAATTAAATATTTTGGGCTAATGATTGCAGGACAACATAGTTTTTCTAATTAGACTCTTAATTTTAAATATGGATTAGAGCATATGCATCCCTTGATCTTTGTTGAGATTGTAGGGGTAAAAAGGAAGATTTTAAAGGCATTCCTATAATTATACTATCTTCATAAAATCTAGAAAGTTTAACATTGTAAGTCTAGGTATACCAACGTTACATTTCAATAGTCCTAATTATTATAATATTCCTTCATTGAGGCTATATATCACACTAGAAATTAACTACACACATGGATATTATTTGCCTTAAATAAAGAACATGAGAATATAAAACATCTATAATATAATCTAAAGAAAATGTGTCTACATCTGTACGTATAAATTGTTTACATCATTAGCCCAAAACTTGAGATCTAATTATGCATGGAACACAAAGGATGCAAACTCATTTTCATTTCATTTATAATAAAAGTATATAGGAGATTGAATAAGATGAATGTCACCACTGCAAACATCATATGATATTCTCCACACTCTTCCTTCTTTACATAATAGAATTATTTATTTAGTAGAGGCTAAGATCGCCCATAAGAAATAATCTTGCAGTTCCCTATCATCCTTAGACTTTACTCTAAGGGAAACTAGAGGATGAAACTATAAAGTACAATATTTAACTTAAATAATACAAGTTCTCAAACAAAATAACTAAAAATTTATTTATACATGTATATAAATGGATTCGTGCTCTGCGGTGCTAGATAAGTTAGGGTTGTGGAAGTATAAATTGAACTAACACCTTGATTCTATAATATTTTATCTATTGTAGTACTTTGTAGACTAGGCATTATTCCTGAGTGAGTCGATATGTCTTTTGGTTGAACCAACGTGGCTTTTTATTTTAGTAATTACTCCATCTTTTGGTTGAAACAGCTCTTAAATTCAAATTCCTGAGTCTCCAATGCTTTAGTGTTGATTTATGGCATAGCAGTGATGTGTAGTGCTATGACATTGACCTTGTCTCAATCATGACACTAAAATTTTTTAAAGAGGTTGGCTCTACAATGTTGTTGATGTCAACATTGTGTTGTTCAAAACTTGTGAATTCTACCTTCTCCTGAATAATTTTGGCATAAACACAACTAAAATAAGATATTTTTTAACTAATTTTAAAAATAGTACATAGTACATAATTTACTCTTAACAATTTCTCCTAGCTTAAACTTTTGCTTGTCTTCAAGCATTGGTGAGATCACCTAATGATTACTTAATAGCTAATATAAGAAATAATGGTTTATAATTACTAAAATATAAAACAATATAATATATTATAGAAGTAATTTAGTATGATCAAAGTTAAATTTCTAATTTAAAAGGTCATAATAATTATCCCAATTATTTACCCTTACAATTGCTTGTATTGTACGTATCCACTCTAAGTGTATGTGAAAGATTGAATTCTAATTTTTAGAATTGAATAATATTTTATTTGTTGAAACTTGTTAATTATGAATTAGGATGTTAGATCTAAGCTTATGTCCCAACAGCTAACCAAGAGGGGGGAGGGGTGAATTGGTAATTTAAAAATTTCCTCTTATTTTAAACCGATAAAAACTTTTAGTGAAATTTTGAAAATAAATTTTTAACCACAGATAAAAATAGTAAAGTAAATAAGTAACATAAAATAAAAGACAAAAGATTTATAGTGGTTCAGTCAAACACGACCTACATCCATTCCCTGAAGTCTCCCACTTCAGTTATTGCACTATTACCACAAGTATTTCTCCTTTTGCCCCCACAGCAAGACTTAGAAGCCTTCACAAAAACTCTCTTCCACCACTACCCGGTGCAGCAGAAAATCGTCGTCCTTTTACACCCTCTAAGTGTTGGCAGAGAACCGTCAACTGTTCACACTCTCCAAGTGTAGGTAGAGAACCTTCATCCTTTCCCACTTCTCCAAGTGTAGGTAGAGAACCTTTGGCTATTCACACTCTCCAATTGTAAGAAGAGAACCTTCATCCTTTCACACTTCTCTAAGTGTAGGCAGAGAACCTTCATCCTTTCACACTTCTCCACGTGTAGGCAAAGAACCTTTAGCTATTCACACTCCTTGAGTGTCGGCAGAGAACCGGATCTCCTTGAAAGATCTTTTCACGAGAAATCTAGAAGGACAAGAGAAGAGAGTGAAGTAATCACAATTCACAAATGGAGATCCTTACCTTTGATTACCAAGTGAACCCTTCACGCTCCAGTAGTCAAACCTCTCCTTCAAACACTCTCTCACACTCTATCCTTTAATCTTTCTTCATTTTGCATGAAGACCAGTAGAAAAAAAAGATTTTATGACTTTCTTAAGTGGACCTTTTATATGAAATACACAAAAAACCGTCCAAAAACTGCAATTATTTAAATATGTGCATTATTGATCTTCCCGTACGATCCTAGTTCGTACAGACGAATGGTGTAACTTATGAACTGGTACAATTTCCCTTCGTACCAGATCATCATCCCGTACGAATAATGTTAGTCTGGTACGAACTGTTATTTACATATATTTGTTGTTACAAAAAATAGAATGACTCTTAAGTTTCCAGAACAGAGAAGGTCATCCTAAGACAAACCATATTAATCATCTAGATGAATAGTTCATTTTGACTATTCCAAAACCCATCATCTTGGGATGAACCATAATTTTCATCTGGACGAACGCATCCAGAGAGCATCATCCAGGGACGTATGTTAAATATAATTTGAATGAATGTGTTTAGAGAGCATCGTCCTGGGACGAAGGTAATTATCATCTGGATAAAGGCATCCAGAGAGCATCATCCTGGGACGTAAATAAATATCGTGCAAACAAACACGTCAAGAGAGAATCATCCTGGGTAGAAGATAATTATCGTCTGGACGAATAGTACTTAGAAAAAATTTACCCTCTCCCCATTCATTTCATTGCTCTTTTTAGGAGTAAAACTCACCAGATCGTTCCATACGAATGTGGTTCGTACTGTACGACCAGCTTCAAAAATTATGAATTTTAAAGCACTCCCCCGGAGTGTGTGCGCAAAGTTACTCAATTACAATCACAATCTCTCAGACTCAATAAAAAGAAAAATATAGACTTCAATTTACAAAATATTTTAAGCTGAACTTGATTTGAAGTCTTCAACAATCTAGAGTATGATTTTCCTTAAATTAGTACACACAAGAGCAAAAATAATTCTTCCAAAAATGTGTTAGGAGAATATAATAATCCAAACAATAATATTTAGTATCATGAAAACATACAAGTTGCAAGAATGTAAAATATGCCAAGCTAAGTAGCAAATCTCTTCAAAAAACTCTCCCTTTTTTATGATGGCAAAAACAATTATTGTTTATATAAATTTCAAAGTCCTAAGTTTCTCCTAAACTCCCCCTGAATGAATAAACATGTGGGAATAAGGGGTATTGTTGTTTGAACTTTTCATAATAATTTTTTTTTTAATTTTAATTTTTTATATAAAAAAATACAAACAACACCGAGAAAACACACAGAAAAGTACAAAATTAAAAATATGAACAAATGTCAAATAATGAAAAAAACAAAAATTCAAAAAATACGAACAAATGTCAAACAATATTTCTCCCCCTTTTTAACATTAAAAAAAAGAGAAGAAAAAACGAACAAAGACAAATGTAAAAAGTCATTTGAAAAGCCTTTGATAATTGATCCTTGAAAGAGATAGAGTTATATTTTCAAATAAAATTTAATGTCATTAGAAAAATATATAGATTCAAATGATTTAAGTATAGATATAACATAGATAAGAAAAATGATCAAAATCTTGAATCAGTTTAGACAATGAGATAGGCAGAATCATTGCAAAGTAGATGAATGTAAAATTTGTATATTTCAAATTTCAATAAAAAATAAACTTGAACAAAAGATTAATTTGAATTTAAAGAATAAAATATTGAGGAAAGAACATGTACTTGTGGTGCTTTGCGCATTTTTTCATTATTTGTGGTACACTTTGTGCATATTTTTACTTCTGGGCTTATTTTATGCATCTTTTTCAATTTGCGAACTATTGCGCATTCTTTTGATATTTTATATATTTATATATTTTCAAGTGTATTCTTGATCTTTTCAAAATCAATAATCTAAAATTTTAAATTTCTCTAAGTACAACTATATTTATTTTGAAAAGAGAAATAAAAATAAGAAAACATCAAAATTGTAATAATAATATTTAAATTATGTTAATCTAAGAAGAAATATGAGATTGACATTCTTAACTAGATCAAGTTATAACACCACTTAAGTTTTTTAAAAAAATTAATTTTCTAATGAATTCAATTTTGTATTGCAATGCAAAATATAGCACTTATATGATTAATATTTTAGGGATTATCATATAGGCTAACACACATTTCTAAAAAGAGATCAAAAACTCTAAAAGCAAGACATGATAACTTTTATTGATATCATGATAAAGGATTTTACATTGATTGCGATTGATATCAATAAACATATTCTTACAACTCATAACATAGTGAGAAGCAAACAACACAATAATATAAAAACATAAACAACTACAACTATGTTACCTAACATCTCATCACATCAAGTCATCATAGGCAGAGAGAGGCAAGAACGAAGTACTATCATCACTTTGAAGGGCCCTGATCTAGAGGAGGAGGCTTGTTGAAGAAATTAAAGTAACTACTCATCATAGCCATATTCGAGCTCACAACATCGAGTTGGCATTGAATCCAACCCAGGTTATGCTGATGCTGCACATCCTGCTGCTGTAGGTGATTCTCAATTTAATCAAAGCTGTGATCAAAATGAGTCTCTAGACGATCAAACCTGTTAACCAAATCTTGAAAGTTTGGTTCACGAGCAGGCATAGGTGCAGGTGCTCTTTCCTCTCTCTCAAAGTCATCACCTTCATCATGTTTTGAAAAGATTGCTTGGAATGAACCATCATTGCAGAATAAAGGCTCCTCAAGGTGAGACACATCAAGGTGAACTAATTCATACTTCTTGTCAAGAATGTAAGTCACAAGATGTCCTAGAGAAATGTTCTTCTTTCTCTTATAGGATACATGGCCAATCTCAGAATGTCCATAAAAGTAGTCAAGAATGAGTTGGGCTTCATCAATAGGTTAACCAGTAATGATCATATAAGTGACAGTGGAAAGAAGAGGAGTTATATTAATTATATCACCAGCTTTAGGAATGATGGAAGTTCTAAGCACATGCTGGATGATTCTTGCATCTTGATGTAAAGTGCTCACTTTGGGAAAATGGCATTCTTGTTTAATCCCTCGAAGCACTCAGTTAATCTTAGTCCAATTATAAGTTGTGGAAGAAGTCAAAGTATGAGCTCGTATTCATTCATCACTTTGGTTAAAGAAAGCTCCTAGATCCTGCTTGGTTATTTCTACATTATTTCTTAGAACATAGGATCTAATCCTATCTTGATCAGAGTTAAAGGTCATGTTCACTAGGAAGTAATAAAATGTAGAAATATTGAAGGAATAAATCAGTGTGAGGATAAACCCAAATTGAGTGGAAGCAAAGAGGGGTAGAATCTGATAAATTATATTCTCTTGAATCAAAACTCTGGAAGGGGTCAATTTAGCAGTTACAAACCTAGTGAATGATTCTTCGTTTTCCTTAGAAAGAAATTTGTCATTGGCATTCCTCGGCCCATAGTTAGTTCCTTGGCTTGCCTAACCCACTTACTTGAACTAGCCATTTGAAAAGATCAAAAATGATTAAAAGGTTGAAAAGGCTTTTGAGGTGAATGAAGTTTAAAATCTAAACCTTCCAATTTAAAGAAAAAATAACATTTCTTACGAACAAAATTTGGGTTCGTCTAGTACGAAACTTGTTCGTACGTATAAATGGAAATTTCGTATGTACTAATGAATGCATTAGAAATGAAATGACTTTTCGTAATCATACGAGTTATGAGGCATCCTTTCAAAAAGACTTTTTCACCTGACAATCATACAGACAAATAGGTGTTCATCCGGGACGATCAGTTATTTAAGATCATTTTTAATGACCGTTTGAATCATCCCCTACTTCAAGTCACACATGGTTCTTATGTATGAATGTGGGTTCGTATGTACGAATAGAAATAAAAACTATTTTTATCCAAATAATCATCAAGAAAATGCTCATCCAATTTAATGCACAACATCCAGACGATCATGATGATCGTACAGATGAATTGTATTAAAAACTAAAAAACTTTATGCAAACCATTTAAATCAACCGGTAATACACTACACGATTCATCCTGTACGAAATTAATTTCGTACAGACGATTGTCACACAAATTTTTCATATCATGCTAAAAAAAAGAAAATTTAAAACCATATGAACAAAAATAAAACACATACAAAAAAATATAATATTAAAAACACACTTACAAAAACACATATCAATATTGTAGATACCTTTATTTAAGCATTCAAATCAATCACACCAAGCCTTGTTCTTAATGTACTGAAAGTATCAAAGGTTAGTGGTTTTATAAAAATATATGTAAGTTGATTTTTAGTTGTAACATGAATGAGTTCAATTTCTCCTTTGGATACATAATCTCTTATAAAATGATGCATGATGTCTAAATGTTTGGTTCTTAACTATTAAATACGATTTTTAGAAATGCAAATAGCACCAGTGTTATCACAATAAATGAGAATAGTGCCTATTATTAATCTTAAATCAATCAACTGTTGTTTCAACCAAAGTACTTGTGTCACACAACTTTCTAAGGCAATGTATTCAGCTTCAGCAGTAGATTGGGCTATGAATTTTTTTTTCAACTGGACCAAGAGTCTAAATAATTTCTAATAAATTGATATGTTATAGAAGTGCTCTTTCTATCAACCCTACAACTTGCAAAGTTTGAATCTAAATATCTAATAATTTCAAATGAAGAGATAAACATAGGATACCAAATTCCTAAGTTTTAAGTTCCCAATAGATAACTTAAAATTCTTTTCACTACTGTCAAATATGATTCTTTTGGATCTGATTGAAATCTAGCACATAAACAAACACTAAACATGATATCGGGTCGGCTTGCTGTCAATTAAAGCAAAGATCCAATTATCCCTCTAAATTTTTTTGATCAATAGATTTTCCCTTAATGTCCTTATCCAACTGAACTAAGGAACTCATAGGTATACTAACAGGTTTAGCATTATCAATTTCATACTTTTTGAGGATGTCCTTAACATTCTTTGGCTGACTAAGAAATGTATCCTACTCAATTTGCTTAATGCTAAAATCTAGAAAGTAACTTAAATCTCCCATTAAACTCATCTCAAATTCACTACTCATTATTTTAAAAAACATTATCACAAAGATTTTTATTTATAGATTCAAAGATGATATCATCAACATAAATTTGTACAAGGAGTATATCCTATCCTAATTTCTTTATAAAGAAGGTTGTGTCCATACTTCTTTTTTCAAAAGATCTCTCAAGTAGGGAGGTGCTCAACCTCTCATACTAAGCCCTAGGTGCCTATTTCAATCCATATAATGCCTTTCTAAATTTGAAAACTTGATTTGGGTGTTTAGAATTTTTAAAGTCTAGAGGTTGTTCTATAAAACATCCTCTTGAATTACCCCATTTAAAAAGGCACTTTTAACATCCATTTGATACAATTTAAATCCTCTAAAACAGGTAAAGACTAATAAAACCCTAATTGCTTCAAGTCTAGGCACAGGGGAAAAAGTCTCCTCAAAATAAATCCCTTCAATCTTATTATACCCCTCAGCCACCAATCTAGCCTTTTTTCTAGTGACTACTCCCGAGTCATTCATTTTGTTCTTGAATACCCATTTAGTTTCAACTACACTTTGATTCTTTGGCCTTACAGTTAATTCCCAAACTTCATTTCTTATAAATTGATTTAATTCATACTGCATAGCCAATATCAAAAATTCATCTAAAAGTGATTGATCTATATTTATAGGTTCTATCATTGAAATAAAGGCTGAATGATTGACTTCTTTGTTCAGTTCACACCTACTCCTAACACCCTCACTAGGTTCACCTATAATCTCTATTTCATCTCTTTAATAATTGGCTCTTCCAAAATTCCAGATTTATCAAATATAATATGTGTGGTTTTCTCAATTGCCAAAATTTTTTTGTTGAATACTCTATAAGATTTTCCACCACTTGAGTATCCTATAAAAATTCCTTCATCTAATTTTGGATCAAATTTTCCTAAGACAGATTTTCCATTGTTATATATGAACACCTTACATCCAAAGACATATAAATGTGAAAAATTTGGTGTTCTTCCTTTTTGTAACTCATAGGATGTTTTATTTAAGTTTGATTTCGAATTCACGCTATTCGAAATATAACCGTGCTAACCGTCTCAGACCAAAAATATTTAGGAAGTAAATATTCTGCCAACATGGCTCGAGCGGCTTCTATTATTGTTATATTTTTTCTTTCGACTACCTCATTCTGCTGAGGGGTTCTAGGTGTAGAAAAATTATGATCAATTCCTTTCTCCTTATAAAAATCCTCAAATTTTTCATTCTCAAATTCTCCTCCATGATCACTTTGAATTGTCGTTATCTCGCATTCTAGTTTTCTTTGATTCCAAGTTAAAAAATTTCTAAATTCCTCAAATGATTCACTCTTATGATATAAAAATCTAACCAATGTAAATCTCGAGAAAACATCCACAATCACAAATCTTTATACCTTCCCTCCTAGACTTACAATTCCAACTGGTCTAAAAAGATCCATATGTAAAATCTCCAATGGTTTACTAGTTCTAAGATACTTATTAGACTGAAATGAGGACTTCACCTATTTTTCTAATTAACATGCATCGCAGAGGTGATCCTTAGTAAAGTCTATTATTAGTATACCTCTTACTAGATTCTTTTGGGTATTCCTCCTAAGATTTTTTGTGCTAGAGTGACAAAGTCTCCTATGCCAAAGCCATGATTCATCAGAAATAGTTTTTAAACAAAAAATAGTAGGAGTTTTGGTACAATTTAAGTCTAGCATGTACATATTATTTACCCGTATACCAATCAAAACATCATTATGATTTAGACTTAATATGTAGCTAGTAGAAAAAAAATTTATACAATAACATTTATCACATAGCTGACTAATACTTAAAAGATTATGCTTTAAGCCTAATACTAACAAAACATTCTCTATAAAAAAGTTTTTCAAGCTTCTAATTATATTTGACCCTATCACCTTCCTTGTGGTGTTATCTCCAAGTGTAACCCTGCCTCCACTTCTAGCTTCCAGCGATATGAATTGTGTAGTATCTCCAGTCATATGCTTTTAGCAACCGTTGTTCAGGTACCATATGCTCTCACGAGGTATTTTGTGGGAGCGATCCTACAAAATCATTAAATGTTAGACCTGTGAACCCAAACAAGTTTGGGTTCATCTTTTTACAAATTATAAACAGATGCATGTATGATATTTCTATGTTTATGCATCTTAGGTCTCCACATCAAATGAGTTTTCTTTTTCAATGTATAGGTGTGAGCTATATATCCAAACAATCCACAATTATAACATTTAACTCCTAGAAATGGATTTCTTAATTTTCTATAATTATTCAATCTATTTATGGATTGCATAAATTTAAGATACAAAATAGGATTCGTGAAATCTTCAAGTCTTGGGGATATCTTATTATCCTCGAGAGCTTTTATCTTTAATTTATAAAAAGAATTCATATCTTCCAAGATACGATTTATATAATTTATTTGATATAATTTGTTCTCTAATTCATCTTTACTATTTTTAAATTCTTTTTGAAGTTCTGCATAAGTTGATTTTAAATTTTCATGGTTCTTATTAAAATCGTCAAACTCATCAAGCAATTTCATGTGGTTGTTATCAATTAATGCATGATCTTTCCTAAAGATATCTTGTTCTCTTTGTAGTTCCTGAATATCTAAATTCAAACTAGCATGCATTTTCTTTAACTTTCTATATACATCATGTATGTGTTCTGAGACTTCTAAAAGTTCATTGTAAGTCAAGTTACATATCTCTTATTGATCTGACTGATCAAGATTACCGGCCATTAAGTATAGATTGGTGACTTCTTCTTCCTTTTTAGTCTCCATCGAGTCTGAAGCTGAGTCCGCCTAGAAAGCTCTTTGGAATTTGTTCTTGCCCTTCTTCACCATTAGTTTCTCCTCTACCTTCTCCTTATTAAGAGTGGCATTGAGTTTTTAGCAGTCTGACTTTATATGTCCAGGTTTCCTGCACTTATAACAAATAACATCATTTGAAACCTTAACATTTCTATTGAACTTATCTTGATTCCATTGTTGGCATCTCTTTTGCTCCCTATTTAGAAATCTTTTGAACTGTCTAGTCATCAGTACGATGTCATCTTCATCCTCAGGTACATATTGATCACTCTCTGACTCCTCCATTTTAGTGTAATATTCTTCTCCTTTCGTGGCTCTCCTGCATCAACCTTTTTTTGACTCACTCCTTACTCGTAAGTAATTAGTGATCTAAGAAGATTGTCAATAGAGTAAACATTTAAATCTTTTGACTCTATAATCATAATTATTTTAGCAACATAAGTAGTAAGTAAACAACAAAGTATTTTATTAACAATTTCAACATTCGTTAGTTCCCTATCCAATGCATGTAAAGAAGTGACAATTTGTGTGAATCTTGTGTGCATGTCAGAAATGGATTCATTGGGTTTCATTCAAAACAGTTCATAGTCATGCAACAAGATATTAAGTCTAGATTATTTAACTTCATTTGTCCCCTCATAAGTTATACAAAGTCTATCACATATATCCTTTCCACTTTTGTAAGTAGAAACCCACATGTAATCTTCAGATTTAAGAGCACAAAAGAAACTATTCAAGTATTTAGCATTAAGTTGTGTTAAGTCATGTTTTTCTACTGTCCAGTCCACAAAGGGAGTTTCAACTCTAACTCTGTCAACTAATCTAGTTGGTTTTGTATACCCTTCATGAACTAAGATCCACATACAATAATCTAGTGACTGTAAAAACATAGACATATGTATTTTTCAAAAATCAAAAGGAATATTATCGAACAAAGGAGGTCTAATTATAAAGTAACCTTCAGGTGTGTTTCGATTTATAAATGTAGCCATGATCGTTAATCAAATAGTTGTCTAAACTTATGATTTTGAAATTATGCTCTGATACCACTTATTGAAACTTGTTAATTATGAATTAGGTTGTTAGACATAAGCTTATGTCCCAACGGCTAACCAAGAGGAGGAGTGAATTGATAATTTAAAAATTTTCTCTTATTTTAAACCGATAAAATCTTTTAGTAAAATTTTGAAAATAATTTTTCAACCACAGATAAATAAAACAATAAAGTAAATAAGCAACATAAAATAAAAGACACAAGATTTATAGTGGTGTGGTCAAACACGACCTACAACCACTCCCTAAAGTCTCCCGCTTCAGGTATTTTACTATTACCAAAAGTGTCTCTCTTTTTACCCCCACAGCAAGGAGGAGAATCCTTCACAAAAACTCTCTTCCACCACTATCGGTGCGGCAGAGAACTGTCATCCATTTACACCCTCTAAGTATTGGCAGTGAACCGTCAACTGTTCACACTCTCCAAGTGTAGACAGAGAACCTTCATCCTTTAACACTTCTCCAAGTGTAGGCAGAGAACCTTTGGCTGTTCACACTCTCCAAGTGTAGGCAGAGAACCTTTGTCCTTTCACACTTCTTTAAGTGTAGGCAGAGAACCTTCGACTGTTCACAGTCCTCGAGTGTCGGCAGAAAACCGAATCTCCTTGAAAGATCTTCTCATGATAAATCTAGAAGTACTAGAGAAGAGAGTGAAGTAATCACAGTTCATAAATGGAGATCCTTACCTTTGATTACCAAGTTAACCCATCACGCTACAGTAGTAAGAACTCTCCTTCAAACAATCTCTCACACTCTCTCCTTTAATCTTCGTTCAGTTTGCATGAAGACTAGGAGACAAAAAGTTTTAATGACAATCTTAAGTGGACCTTTTATATGAAATAAACAAAAAGCCATCCAAAAACTACAATTATTCAAATATGTGCATTATTGATCATCCAGTACGATCCTAGTTCATATGAACGAACAGTGTAACTACTGTTGTGTATGAACTAAATATGAACTGGTATGATTTCCCTTCATACCCGATCATTATCCCGTATGAATAATGTTTGTCTGGTACAAATGGTTATTTATATAGTCCGTTATTACAAAAAATAGAACGATACTTAAATTTCCAGAATAGAGAAGATAGTCCTAAGATGAACCATATTAATTATATGGAAAAATAGTTCATTTTGACTACTCCAGAGCCCATCGTTCTGGGATGAACCATAATTTTTGCCTGGACGAATACAACTAAAGAGCATCGTCCTGGGACGTACGTTAAATATCATTTGAACGAATGCATTCAGAGAGCATCATCTTGGGATGAAGGTAATTATGATATAGACAAAGGCATCCAGAGAGCATCATCCTGGGATGTAAGTAAATATCATGCAAACGAACGCGTCCAAAGAGCATCGTGTTGGGACTAAGGTAATTATCGTCTGGATGAATAGTACTTAAAAAAAATTTGCCCTCTCCCCGTTCGTTTCATTGCTCTTTTTAGGAGTAAAACTATCATCCCGTACGAACATGGTTCGTACTGTACGATCAGTTTCAAAAATTATGAATTTTAAAGCTCTCCCCCAGCATGTGTGTGCTAAGTTACTCAATTACAATCACACTCTCTCAGACTCAATAAAAAGAAAAATAGAGACTTCAATTTACAAAATATTCTAAGCTGAACTTGATTTAAAGTCTTCAGCAATCTGGAGTAAGATTTTCCTGAAATATTAGTACACACAAGAGCAAAAATAATTCTTTCAAAAATGTGTTAGGAGAATATAATAATCAAAACAATAATATTTGATATCATCAAAACATACAAGTTGCAAGAATGTAAAACTTGCAAAGCTAAGTAGCAACTCTCTTCAACATTATCTAGGAATTAATTGGGCTTTCAGTTAAATTAGATGTTCAGTAGTATACAATCATATGTATTATTTCACTTATTTTATCCTATTAGATTTAAGTATTAGGATGCTTTAGGACTTGAGCTTCAATAGATACCAAATTTTTAATGCACTCAACTCTATTTTTTTCTTTTTCATGTTTCCTTTTATGATTTTTCATATATTTTCACTTTTTTATAATTATAAAATGCATATTAATGATTTTGAATATCAATTTATCTATCATCCTCCTATAAACCTAATTGACTTAATGTAAGGATTTAAAATGGTCACTAATTTCATATTTATGATTACTATGATCTTCCTATTTTTAGCTATCCACTTCTTTTCCCTAGAAT
Source organism: Dendrobium catenatum (assembly GCF_001605985.2). Lineage (NCBI taxonomy): Eukaryota > Viridiplantae > Streptophyta > Magnoliopsida > Asparagales > Orchidaceae > Dendrobium > Dendrobium catenatum. The sequence goes on from NW_021319435.1 coordinate 71,230, forward strand.
AAATAATTCATTCTCTAATTAAGTAGTAAGTGTATTCCTATTTAGTTTCTAAGTTTAAAATAAGTTAATAGCGTAAGTGATCTATATTTGTTAATTATTTAAATATTAAAATTATGAGTTATTATATATTTTTTAATTAAACTATCCTATTGGGAATTATTATTATTATCTTAATTTTATATAATTCTTAATTATCATCTTTATTTTGGCTAAATAAGTAATCAAAGTGCAAGTGCTATGCATAAGACAATTTTTAATAGTTAAGCATAACTAGTTTAGGAATCTAAATTAAATATAAATAATTGAATAAAATAGTGCACTAGAATAAGCAAAAACTGAACATAAATCAATATGCCTTTTCATTCAATAATAAAAAGCTCAAGTTAATGAATACAAACTACTAAAAATAGTAAAGATAACTAGTGCTTAAAGTGCTAATCCGAATCCTTCTACATATATGACCTATTATCACTATTTTTATCATACTAACAACTAATAGCCACAATCACAACTCAACATCATAAAAACATCACATCACATCATCACAGGTTCTCCCTAAGAAAAATAAATATATAAATAAATAGTTAGCTATAAGTAAATGTAGCTTCACCTATTACTATCTTTTGCTCAAAAGCCCGCCAAGATCAACCAAAAGAAAACAAGTCATCAAAATCAATCAGAATCACAATCATCATCATCATTCATGACAGGTGGGTGCCAAAGAAGAGGATCATACACAAGATTAGGAGGGAACTGCAACTGATCAGGGTGTTATACAAATGGACTACTAATGAATATATTAACCAAATAATTATTAAAAATAGAACTATATTGGAAGTTCTTACCGTGATGATCCATATAGTGAGCAACCGTCATCTTCATCTCATCTTGACTCTACTTTGAATCATCAAAGATGTCTAGCACCCCATCCATTTAGCTTTTCAATTTATCCACCTACACACCAAAAGACATAGAAGTCCAAAAAATCCTACTGCTAGGCATACTCTATACCCTGGGCTCCTTGGATCCTCCTCCATCGTTACCTCCTCCTAATTTTTTAAAGCTCTCAATTTTTCTTTTAATATGGGAAAAAATAGGAAAAAAATATTCTTCATTCTGATCACCCCTCATACTAACTCTAATATATAAAGAATAAGTAAGATAAGGATGCCCCAAGCCCAAAGAAGTAGTTCACTTTATAATGTAATTCAAAGAAGAATATACAAACTTCCCTACATCTATACAATAGTTAAGCTGAATGTCATAGTTAAGCATGGAACAATCATTGGTCACATCACTAATATTTTTTCTTTGCAAGAGATATGTACAAAAAAAAAAAAAATTTCCAAGCTTTAGATGTTTGGGATAGAAGAAATGATGCACGAAAATTGACAAATTTATTCTCTCTTTTCCCAACTAGCTCCACTATTGGGTCCACACCAAACTCATAACAACTCCTAAGGATCATAAGGTGCTAGACTAAATGTGGTGTACTAATTAAATTCAAAATCTGGAAGTTTATAAAGGCAATTGATAGCAACATAGTAATAAGGAACCCACTTTCCTCTCATAAAACACTTACTATCTATGGCCTCCTTCCCATTTGCAAAAAAATCTTTAATGAAATTTATAATGGTGGCTTGAAGCTCCTCACAAGATTACTACCAACCTCAGCTTATTATTATTTGCAAAACTACAACACGGGCTTTGAAAGTCACGCTCCATAATCAATAATTTTTTTACTATAATCAAGCTATGGCATTTATTAACCTCAACATATATGAATCTAGTTATGCCATAGGATGATGAAGATCACTTCTTTTCTCCAAAAATTTAAGTGGCTATTGCATAATAAGCATAAGAAAAATAAAATTGAAGAGACTTAAATAGATCAAAGAGAGAAAAATCAGTAAAATAATATGAAACGCGCACTCCTATATATAATCATGAAAAGAACAGTGAAACTCAACAGACAAATGTTGCGATACTTAAGGACACACAAAATGATAGAGAGCCACTGAGACAAATGATATAGTAGTACTGTACACATAGTGCTATGGAGAAGACAATGGAAAATAAAGTGCCAGCTTTTATTATTAGGGTAACATAATAAAACTTGACATGTACAAGCACTACAACACTCATACAAACTATAATTTTTATACTTTAATTGTCATAATATTGATTTTCACTAATGCTACAGTGCTGGCAATAATTATTTGCAAAGCATCAAAATGCAAATGTTTGGAAATTATGGCTTATTTAGTTACACTACCCTAATAACTATATATATATTTGACAAATGCTATATAGTGCTTTAGGTGGTGGTGCTAGAGCGCTTAAATAGGAAAAAAAGTGTTGGGACGTTCAAAGATACAGAAATGTGGACGTGTAATCTAGAACATTTCTTTATGACTTAAGCGATGCATTATTATTTTTTAGTGTTACTATCCTTTAAAATAAAATGTTGTGGTGCTTCAAAAGATAACACTACAACACTAGTTCAATTTCATCATATTTATTTTTTCTTAAGAAATTTTTTATAACTTTGTCAAATTCAATATTAATTACTTTGCAAAAATTAAACCACATAGACATATAAGAAATTTCTAAACATATTAGAAAATTATTAATGATAAAATAGAAAAAAATATAAAAGCATAGAAAAATATTGGATTTGCCTCCCAATACAATGCTAAATTTATAGTCTTATATATATATATATATATATATATATATATATAATATATTGAGCTTCTTCTAAGGAGAATGTGTCTTCACAATTGAATCTTATGGCTCTTAATTGAGTTTTCAAAATTTTTATTGAAGCAGCCGACTTTGCAACTGGGTTCCAAACTGAATAACAACATCTTCCAAAAGATATTTTCTTTCTCTGAATTGATTTTTTTGGTTAAAACTTAGAGGATACAAAGGTCTAGGATTTCTTATAGGTTATTAAGGATTATTTTAATTTTCTCCTTTATTTGATTGACCTGTTTTACACAAATCATTACCACTAATATTATTTTCCCAACTAAATTTATGGTGATTCCTTAACTTGGATTGTACATATTAGAATAGGGATTATTTTTCCTTCCAATGAAATTTACATTTTTAATACCTAAAGCACAACTATCATCAATAAAATTTCCATCATGCTCTTCTAATTACATGGAAAATCATGATCCTAAACTAATTCTAATAGTATCTAACTTCTTAGAAGTTTTAGCTCCCTATAAAGTTAAAATTGATAATGGATCTTATTCATACACACTGGCTACTCTCTTAGGATTCACTTTATTAGAAGGCCATTGGAAATTCTTTGTAGCTATTTCTTGTATCAATTTATATGCTTTTTCAATTAGCTTAGATATTAAAGATTCTCCAACTGCTGCATTTATGATTGAACTAAGGGATCATACCAATCCATCACAAAAAGTATGAATAACCAACCAATTGGGTAAAACATGGTGAGCGCATTTCCTAAGGAAGTATACACGCCAGATAGAGCAATAATGTGATACAGAAGAGTGTCAACCTCATGAGAATATTTATTGCATTCCTGCCATTAAACTACTACTTCTTAATCTAATTTCATAATTTATCATACAAAAAGTGAAAATGGATGTTTTTGAGCTTTTACCAAGTAATGGGGACTTGCAAGAAAATTGGATACTAATGAAAATAAAAACATTTCCACTAGTGGCCAAAATAACATTGTTTTTAGTGACATCTTAATTTTAGATTTGGATTAGAACATACTTATCCTTAGATTTTTGTTGAGCTTATAGGGGTAAAAAGAGAGATTTTGATGGCCTTCCTATAATTCTACTATCTTCATAGAACCTAAAGAGTTTAACATTTTATGTCTAGGGATATCAAAATTCCATTTCAATACTCCTAATTGTTCCAATATTATCCCATCGAGGCTATATATCATATTATATATTAACTACACATGTGGCCATTGTATGCATTAAATGAAGATCAGAAGATTTTGAAACCATCTTTGAAATATTTTAAATCATAATAGTCTACATTAGTATTTACTAAGTGTTTATATCATTATCTCAAAACTAGAGATCTAAATACACATGGAAAATAAAGGATGTAAACTCATTTCTTTTTTATTTTTATGAAAAAAATATAGTAGATTGAATCAAGATAAATATCACATAGCATAATCAATTGATATTCTATAAAGTACAAGGCTCTATTGAAATGATAAAACTCCTTAAACAAAACAACTGAGAAATTATTCATACATGTATAGAAATGAATTCAAGTTCCATGGTGCTCAATAAGATAGCACTAAGGTTATGTAACTTGAACTAGCACAACAACGATGAAATTTAACTCTACTATGGTGTTGGGCTAACCTGGTACAATTTTTGGATGAACTAATGAGACTGTTGGCTAAACTTGCATGGCTTCTCAGACTAATAGTACTCCACCATAAAATTACAAAAGTTGAGCACTTTGGCACTTGAATGTTTGGTTTAGCACTATGGAATTTTTTGTAATTGGCACTCTGGCATTCAAATTCTAGAGACTCAAGTGCTGTGGTGCTAATTCCTAGTAAAGCTTCACTGTATAACACTATGGTGTTGACCTTGTCTCTTCTAGGGTGCTGAAATTTACTAAAATTCTTGAGAATCCATCACTATAATGTTAAAATTTGGTGTTGGGGTGTTGTAGATATCTTTGTTGCGTTGTCATACATGTGGGTGCTACGATGCCATTCAAAATTTATTAAGTTTGCCTTCTCCTGAATATTTTTATACAAATATAGCAAAAATAACATATTTTAATTGATTTTAAACATAATAAATAATACACACTTTACACTACAATTTAATGAGTAATTTCTTGAGGCTAGTAGTAGTTCAATATGTTTTGTGTAATTTATTTAATATAACAAATTACAATTATTTGATAAACACATAAGTTTTAGGTCAAATAAACATTAAATACTATGGGAGGATTCCTTGGATATTTTGAGCATGCCAGCATTTTTTCAAATGAATTGTGGGTATACTTTGCCTTCATCAAATTTTCAAGTTCTAGGGCAATATTTTAGCCTAGAAATTTAAATTGTCGAAATTAAGAATCCATAGAGTATTTATGAATAAATATTAACCCAAATCCAAGCCATGGTCAGCCTTAGGAAATTTATTGAATAATTAGGATTAGATAACTTTGGAATGACTAAGAAATTCAACCTCTCATCCAAATTACTTCAAACATTCACCATGTGGTACCTATGTTTTCTTGGACTTGTAGATTTTATTTGGTGGAGGTTTGAGTCATTTTGTCATCCAATTAATAAAGCTTAAGATAAGAACCATGTAGGGGCATAAATTCACCTGAAATTTTTTAGAAATTCATTATTAATTCTAAAAAATCATAAAATACAAATTTAATCACATTGGACTCCTAACAAACCCTACAAGCTATAAATATTAATCACAAATTTTAGTTATAGACCTCAACTAATTTAATATAAGCTTAAACAATAATTTTTAATTAAATTGGAAAAATCATAAAAAATAAAATTGATTTTAAATGACTTCAAATTTGGTTCAAAATTAATATATTTTATCCTTAGTATATGCCAAAAATTTCATTAAATTTGGATATCATTTGGTTTATATAATCTTGAAGAAATCCTATATAATATACGAAAGAAAAATTTAACATAAGCATTTAAGACTTTCCAATGGAAAATTTTATAAGGTTCACAAGTTTCAATCAAACTTCAGTACATGCATTATAAGTTAATTATTCAAGGATGAATAACATAAACATAAATAAATTGAAAAAATTAACATATTTTTCATGCAAAGTTTAACTTAACATAACATATCTTACGACCAAATTCAAACAAACTCTCAATAGAATAATGGATCATAATACATAAAAGATATTGATAACAATTTATTTTAAAACTTATTTAGCACATCTTAAGATAATAAATTCTTACCTTAAATCACAATTATAACAAAAATAAAATTCTAATAAAATGTTTGACATATTTCAACTTAAACAAAAATAAAATTTCCCCTACACTTTGAACAAAAAATCACATCTGAAAAAAATTTTAAAATGATAAAGCGTAATAAGATAACAAAACCACACAACTTAGTTAATACTTTAAATTGGTTTTTAGGACAACTAACTCTAGCTTCGAGCCAGGATCTTTGTTTCGATGATTTATATGTGTTTGCTCTTATGGTATTATTCTAGTGGATGCGTGTGATGCTAATTATTATGGTTGAATGATATGTGTTTCTATGATGATTTTATTATATGTGATGGTCGTAATAGATTGCCCATGATTAAGAATAATCTAGATAATTTAATACTAACCACTTATATGCAAGTGGACATACATATGCAGGGCTAAAATAGGGTTAAAAATATTAAATTCTAAAACTAATTAATAGTTAAACCGATGGTTACCTTCCCTAATTCCCCTTATTAAAAGTGTCTTATGTACAAGTTGCTCAAGTATGAGATAATGTTAGTCATTTATTATTTGATGCTTCATTTAGTGATGTATGTATATATATATATATATATATATATATATATATATATATATTATACTTACTATGATTGGAGTAAAATTAGAGTTTTTTATTTTAAAATATAATTTGAAATAGAGTTATGAAATTTTTTATAAAATTGGTTATTTATCCAAGGATAAAGGAACCAAAAGTAAAGAACCATCTCCCATTTTAGTAGATTTTTTTTTCTACAATCTTATGGAGGATGATTGTGTTATAACTCGAGAATTGGTAAAGAAATCTTTTTTATATAAATGACTTGCATCATACATAGGATTGGAAATCTATGATGTTATTGATGGATACAAACCCTTGTTTGTATTAAATGGAACTTACCACATTGGACCTTATACTTTATCAATTTATGTATAATATAATATGCTCACTTTTGTGTGCACTAGAACTCTAGTATTTCTAGGATTCTTTTTTCATGTGATGATGCTTCCCTAGATTTTTTTTTTCTTTTAGGAATAATTTTTTTTCTTCTACTCATAATAAAATAATTAAATGTAGAAGTAATAATATAGCTTGATAATCAATTTAGAGAGTAAGTCGAGAACCACCTAGTGTCTTATTATGCATATAAAATTATTGTTCTCCTTCTTTAGCTCCTCGTTTCTCTCAGGTGGAAGTGAAAGTTTGAGAAGCTTGTTAAACCTCATAGAACTACTCTGAGACTCACTAAGAGGACGGGGGAGGGGGGAGTGAATTGATAATATATAAATCCTAAGCATGAAATATATTCTTTTTTTAAATTTTTCAAAACCTTGAAATAAACAGTTTGAATACCCAATTCAAAAGCTAATAAATTAACAACAATTAAAATACTGATGATGAAATTCTAACTAATACAATAAAACATTAATATCAGATTTTTACCAAGTAGTTATCACAAAAATTAAATGCAAAAAAGTAAAGTGCTAAAAATGAAAACACACCAAAAATTTTGTAGTGGTTTGGTCAGCCTTGAACTACGTCCACCCCCTGAGTCCTCTGCTCTAGGAATTATACTAACAAAAAGTGACTCTCCTTTTGAGCCCAAAGTAAGGTGGAGAAGCCTTTATAGACTCACTTTCACCAGACCTGATGCAACGGAGTGTTGAAAGCTATATCACCTCCCCCGATGATGGCATGGAACCTTGAATCATTTTCTCCCTTCAGAAGAAGGAAAAGAAGCCCAAATCCTTTATCTTCATCCTTGAGATCGCAGAGAATTAGAATCCTTTCGCCGGAAAAGAACCACAAATCCTTTTTTTCTCTCTTGCAGAAGGTAGAATACCTCGAGGACTTGACCTAGAAGCCTCTCTCCCAAGAGAGCCTTCAAGAACTCATCAAGGCCATAGAAGGAGCAATGATGTAGCTAGTCTGGAGCAACTGTGTGATCCCCTCACACTCCTTCTCCCTCACTCTCAACCTCACCTTCTCCTTCCTCTCAAACCTTGTATTTCTTTTAAAAGCTTATATCTCAGAGTACCTTTAATAGTCACACAATCCTCTCTTATTTCAAGGAGATTCTCAAAACATTGCTGAAGTATTGGGCTTCAAGAAACCCTAAAATTTCAAGTTGACTGCCACTTTTCATACAGTACAATTATACTTTATATATTACAAACATTTCAAAAACTAGACCTGTCTAGTACAATGTAAATAGTTATTCAGACGAACTGTTTAATTTTTCAATCAGATCATATAGAGTGATCCAAAGATTGTCTAGTACGATATGTTAGCTTTCTCTCTATTCGTATAGGATGATTCTCGGGATGATTAGATATCATCTCTATCAATAATCCCATATGTCTATCATCAAATAGTGTGTTTAGTTGATTTTAAAAAGGTCATCTAGTAAGATATGAATATCATATATTATGATTAGTTCAACAATCAAGATTTCATTCAGTATGATCTTTGGGAGGACCAAATTTCACTTTCTTAATTATACGGTACAATCAAAATCATACAGTAAGATCAAGATCGTACAATATGATCAAGATCATATAGTACGATCTCCAATGATTAATTAAAATATTATTTGATTGACTAATTATGGTTGTTAATTTAAGTAATATTTCCATTTTTTGTACTGTACGAATCATATCGTACTGTCTGATTAGTTCAAAATTCAAAATTTAAATATATTACTTAATTTATCCAAAATTTATGGTTTTCAAATCAGTATGAATCATACAGTATGATCCATATCATATATTATAATTAGTTCATAAAAACTAATTGTTCAATTAGTTGTTAAGCCCATTCTTTCTATACTGATAATACAGTATGATTATAAGTCATACAATATGATTAGCATAAAAAATTTTAGCTTTAATTTTTTTTTTAGTTCTCTTGTCTGTGTGTACGGTCACCCAATTACATACACTCTTTTGTGGCCATGGTCAAGAAACAAAAAAAAAGTATGTACTTTGTTTACTTCATATTCCTTTTCAATCTATTCTTGAGCTTTTAGTAGCGTTGAGTAGTGTATGTCTTAACTGCAGTATTAGTGCTCAGAGATAAAATAAATATCTAAAATATTTATTGAGAAAATTAATAATTTAGTTAATAATATTTGTTATCATTAAAATTATAGACTAGGGATCCTAGAATTTAATAATCTTACACTTTTTGATGATGACAAATAATATTGATTGAGAGATAAAAAAAAATCTTTTCTCCTAAGCTCCCCCTCACTAGGTGATATATTTAAAAATTAGTTGTTGCATTTTTTAAATGAAAGATAGAAAGAAAATAAACTAATAGAAAATAAAGTAAACAAATATTAGATTCTACTAAAACATACAACTAAACATACGTTTTCTCCACCTTTTGACATCACTCAAAAGAGGAGGAACACTGAACAAAGTGAAAATTACAAGAAATTAAAATAGTGAAATATAACAAACAAATACTAAAAATAAAATGGATCCTGATCGGGTGGTGGTTCTTGAAAGTATTTATGGATGGGGGTTAAATGATCTTCTATTTTGGAAAAAAATTTCTCTAAGCTTCCAATGTGTTCCATATGTTATTGTTCTTATTGTTGGATATGATAGTCCAGTCAATTTTCTAATCACTCGAGTAGATAAATTATGTTTTCCTTAGGGTAAGCAGTGTAGGTTGGTACATGTGGTGGCATTGGTGGAGGTGTAGGTCCAGTTGCAGGAGTAGCTTCCCCTTTTTTAACAAAATCAGGCTCATCATGCTTGTACCCCCGACAAAAAAGAATATGGAAGGAGGCATACATATAAAAAATGGGAATATTATCGGGACGATGAGGGTAGTTGATTTGATATTTTTTTTCGAAGACATACCCTTGAAAGTGCTCTAATGCCACTTGAAAGTTAATTAGGGATATTAATCCCTCGTTAACTAGCCCAATTCTAATCAAGAGGGGGGGGGGGAATTGGTATTTTAAAATTTTCTCAATGAAAAGCACAATATTAAACCAAACCAAAATTCACCTCCAAAAAATCAAAGTATGGAAATTAAATACGGAAAAATAGTAAGAAGATACACACAGAGATTTATAGTGGTTCGATCAACTTGACCTAAGTCCACTCCCTGGAGCATCACCTCTGGGTATTTAACTAAACTTAGTGACTCTCTTTTTGCTCTCACAAAAAGGCAGAGATGCTTATATAAACTTCCTTTCCATCGACACCAATGAGGCAGAGAATGCAACTCCTTTTTCTTTCTCCTAAAGTAGGTAGAAAACACAACTCCTTTTACTTCCTCCTGAAGCAAGCAAAGAACCCGATCAATCACTGAAGTAGACCTCTCTAGAACCACCAAGGAATAAGAGATAATGACCAGAGAAGATGACTGAGATCCTTGCTTGGAGCAACCTTTATGAAACCCCTCATAAACTCCCCTTCACAAGATCCTCTCTCTCTCTCCTTTACTCTCCCTCTCCACTTGGCTCTCTTAGGTCAAGAAAACAGCAAAAGATACTATCTTGGGTTAACAAGTGGTCTTATATAGAAGAGATTCAAATTTTCACTTAATTGCAACAAATCAATATTATCGTCCAGGATGATCGGTCGATCATCCTACACAATCAATAAAAATTCAGCTCAATCAGCTAGGATGATCTAGGAGAGTTTGGATGATTAGAAGATTCCTTTGTGAATATCATCTAGGATGATAGGATATCGTCCTATATTCATAATGGCTTAATATCCCTAACAAACTTTCAATTGTTTTCAGAGCGGGATTCATAAAAACAAGTTTTTGAAAACTTTTGAATTTTGATCCATGGCTAATTTTTGTAATCGTAATTTTACGTAAGGTTATTCAATGACTATACCATCTTTATTTGAAAATATTACTTTTGATTTTTAGAAAATTTGCATGTCTACTTTCTTGCAAGTAATTAATTTTCGAATGTGGCAAATGATTTTAACAGGTTATTCTGTACCATCACATATTATAAATGGAATTAAAACTGATATTCCTTTTAATCAATGGAGTAGAGAAGAACAAATCAATGCTCAATTGAATGCTAAATCATTAAACTATTTTTTCTATGCTTTAAATTCTGAAGATTTTATGTTTGTTTCCACATGCACTACTGGTAATAAAATTTGGGATAAATTACACACTTTATAGGAAGACACTAGTGAAATAAAGCAATCTAGATTGAATATTTTAATGCATGATTATAAAGTATTTTGCATGAAACTTAATGAGATGATCTTTGACATGTATACTAGATTTATTCAAATTATGACATTATTGCATGCTTTAGGTAAAGAGTATTGAAACCTTGAAAAAGTTAATAAAATTCTATGTTGTTGATAAGTTTGATGTTAAAGTTGTTGCTATTTATGAATCAAAGAATTTGAATGAATATTTTATTGATAATTTGATTGGCTCACTTATTTCCTACGAGCAAAGTTTGAGTCAAAGACTTATGGATGCAAGAGAGATGATAGTGTTAAACGTTGAAAACATGGAAAAAAGTGGCTTAGTTGTTGATGAAAGCGATAACATGTCAAGAAAATTAAAAAGCTCACCAAAGCATAATCCTCAACAAAAGTGGAATAAATGTAAAAATGGTAAGAATGTTAAGATTTTTTCTAACGTTGTTTGCTTTGGATGTAGGAAGCCTGGACATATGAAAAATTAGTGCCCAAATTTGAGAACTCTTCCTATAAACGAAAAGGGTAAAGCTAAGAAAATTATAAAAATGACAAATAATAAAAAGCAAAATATCTTCTGGGCAGACCTAGCTTCTGAGTTATCTGACCACAAGCAAGATGATGTTTAAACCATTATTTGTGTGCTTTATTTTTCTGTGTTTGCATGTTTTGTTCATTTTTGTTTGTTTTCTATGTTTTTTTTTCTTTTTCACTATTTTTTTCTTTCTTTATTTTCTTTTTCGTTTAAATTTTTAATTTTTTTTCCTTTCTTTATGTAGTGTTTTCTATTTAAATTTTTTTTAAGGCAATTAAAATTTAAAAAATGAAAACTCTACCTCTTATTTTTCTTGAATTCTTATGTAAGTTATGGTTGACTTCTCTAAAAACAGTCATAGGAAGGAAACTCATGATTTTGACTCTCAATCTGTTTTCTAAAAAGGTTATTCTACTTTTGATTTAAAATTTTCATCATATTTTTAATTGGATTTTGAAACAGAAATTTTTAATCTCCCTATATTTTATCTATCGCATAGGAATGTTTTGCAAGTTGTTGAATCTACCTCATAATTTTTTTAATCAAGTAGTTTGTTGTGTCAATAAAATGGGTTTACTTTTTTTTTTTTAATTTTAGGAAGGTAGCATATTCAAAAAAAAAAAAGACCAATGACAAAAATTTTAAAAAAAAAGTGGCAAATGACGCCAAATCAAAAGATACGCAATGACGCCAAATTGAGAAAGATACACAAAGTGTATCAAAAGAAAAAGATGCACAAAGTGCGCCAAAAACCTGACAAGAGGTATAAAATGAGCCCACAAAGAGCATGCTTACTTTTTCATTTTTACTCAAAGCTTAAGAAAATCCTTGATATTTTTTATACTTGATCTTGAAAATCATGATTTTTGATTTACCAATTTTTGCATTAATCTTCTATGAGACATGTTTTATGAAAGTAGATTTAAAAAAAAATCAATATTTCTTTTTCTAATTCATTCCATGATTTAGATATTAGATTAAAATGAATTTGAGCTTGGATTAACAATTTCTGAATTTCTTACCTTTATTAGATTATGCAGTGTCAATCCATTCCTTACTAAGTTTTTTTTAATAAAATTAAGAGGTATTTTTTTTCTTTTTTAAGACTTTTTCATGCCGCTTCTCTATTTGATAATGTCAAAGGGGGAGAACGTACTGTTGTATTTGTATATTTTATTTCTTTCAAAAAACAAAATAAATTTTTTTTTTGTCTTCCCCTATTTATATATTTTTATTCTAGTGAGGGGGAGATTAGAAGAAAATATTTTCAATTTTATAAATTCAACCACTAATATTTGTAATCATTAAAAAGGGGGAGATTGTTGCAACTCAGGCTTATGACTTTATGTTTTTGATGATAACAAATATTATGACTCACTTTCTATTGTCGACTTATATTTGTTATATATTTTTATTTGTGTGTATACTAATATTTCAGGAATACCACGCAACATCAAACAAAGAATTAGAGCTCAAGATTGGGTTGAATAATGTTATATTATAAAAGGATTTGTAATATTCATTGATGTAATGTTTGATTTTTTTAGTCAAGTCTTATAAGGGTGTATGCTTGCTTGGTGACCATGCACACACACTCAAGGGAGTGAGATCTAGTCAAATCTAGAATATCAAGTTTTGAACTAATCGTACTAGACGATTTTGGATCATCCAGGACGATCCTTTATGATCTTGGAAAAGAACCACCAAAGATAATTTAGGCAAGATTTTAAGATTTAATTTTTGTTCTAATCATCCCGAACGATCTGGATCATCCAGGACGATCAATATAAATCATGCCTAAATTGATCATGTGATTAAAGGACTAATTATGGTTAAATTTCTCAATCATATTGTCCTGCATGATATGTATATCATCCTGGCCGATGTTTGTCAACATACTTGATTTTCCCAAATCGGTCAGGATGAAATACCATAATTTCTCTTCTAAATCGTCTCGGACGATCCAAATATCATCCTAGATGATATGTACATTTTTTGTACTTATCGTCCTGGACTATCCTAATATTGTCCAGGACTATCAGGTCAAATTTTGCTTATCATACTGGACGATCTTGTGATCATCCAGGACGATTCTGGGCAACAAAATTGAGTTTTAAGGGTTTTCTAAAGCCCTCTTTTTAAAAATGTTGTACAGGACGATCCTTCGATTGTCCTAGATGATGTTTGGTACCAAAATTAAGTTTTTAGGGTTTTCGGAAGCTCTCTTTTTATGCATATCGTACGAGAGGATCCGGCAATCATCCTGGTCAATAATGTCGGTTTTGTAATTCTATTTAGAGACCTCTTGATTTCTCATGAAGAGTGTCTTTGGTAGCTATTGTAGCTTTGTTCTTCTAGAGGAAACTTGAAGAGAGAGCTTGAAAGGGAGAGAGGAAAGGGTGGAGTTTTAGAGAGGGAGAAGATCCTTGGAAGGGGTTTCAAGGGAGTGTAGAGGGGTTCCACACGGTTGCTCTGATAAGCTTGCACCTTAGTACCATCGGATTCAAGGCTTGTCTTGAGGGAAGTTTTGGGAAGAAGAAGATCTCTTTGGTGTCAAAGGGCCCGGCTACTTCGTTGCACCAGGGAAGGTGGAAGTGATTTTGTAAGGGCTTCTCCGCCTAGCTATGGGGGCTAAGGGAGAGACACTAAGTTAGTGCAATACTCGGAGGGTGCCTTCGAGGAGTGGATGCAGGTCAAGGTTTGATCGAAACACTATAAATCTTGTGTGTTATTTCCTTTATTATTTCCGCATTTAATTTTCGCATCCGCTACTCTTGCGGTGAATTGTTTTGGTTTTAATTTTGTGCTTTACCTATTTTTTTTTAAATACCAATTCACCCCCTCTTTTGTTTTGGCTTGGGACTAGTTCATAAGGGCATAACATCCCTAATGAACTTTCAAGGGTATCAGAGCGGGATTCATAAAAATAAGTTTTTGAAAACTTTTGAATTTTGATCCATTGCTAATTTTTGTAATTGTAATTTTGTGGAAGGTTATTCAATCACCAGACCACCTTTATTTGATAATATTAGTTTTGATTTTGGAAAATTCACATGTCTAATTTCTTGCAAGAAATTGATTTTTGAATGTGGCAAATGATTTTAACTGGTTATTCTGTACCGTCACGTATTATAGATGAAATTAAAACTGATATTCCTTTTAATCAATGGAGTAGAGAAGAAAATCAATGCTCAATTGAATGCTAAATCTTTAAACTATTTTTTTTTGCTTTAAATGCTGAAGATTTTATGTTTGTTTCCACATGCACTACTATTAAGAAAATTTAAGATAAATTACACACTTTATATGAAGGAACTAGTGAAATCAAGCAATCCAAATTAAATATTTTAATGCAAGATTATGAAGCATTTTGCATGAAACCTTATGAGACGATCTTAGACATGTATACTAGATTTATTCAATTTGTGACATCATTGCATGCTTAAGGTAAAGAGTATTCAAACCTTGAAAAAGTTAATAAAATTCTACGTTGTCTACTTGATAAGTTTGATGCTAAATTTGTTGCTATTTATGAATCAAAGAATTTAAATGAATATTCTATTGATAATTTTATTGGCTCACTCATTGCCTACGAGCAAAGTTTAAACAAAGACTTTTGGATGCATGAGAGATGATAGTGCTAAATGCTGAAAATATGGAGAAAAGTGGAATAGTTGGTGACGAAAGTGATGAATTGTCAAGCAAATTAAAAAACTCATCAAAGCATAAGCCTTAACAAAAGTGGAATAAAGGTAAAAATGGTAAGAATGTTAAGATTTCTTCTGACGTTGTTTGCTTTAGATGTAGGAAGCCTGGACATATGAAAAATCAATGCCCAAATTTGAGAACTCTTCCTACAAAAGAAAAGGATAAAGCTAAGCAAATTATAAAAAGGGCAAATAATGAAAAGCAAAAAATCTTCTGGGCATACCTAGCTTCTTAATCATCTAACCAGGAGCAAGACGATGTTTAAATCGTTATTTGTGTGCTTTATTTTTCTGTGTTTGCATGTTTTGTTCATTTTTCTTTGTTTTCTATATTTATTTTCTTTTTCACTCTTTTTTCTTTCTTTATTTTCTTTTTCGTTAAAATTTTTAATTTTGTTTTTCCTTTTTTTATGTAGTGTATTCTAATTAAATTTTTTTTAAAGGGATTAAAATTTTAAAAATGAAAAATCTACCTCCTATTTTTCTTGAATTCTTATGTAAGTTATGGTTGACTTTTCTAAAACAGTCATAGGAAGGAAACTCATGGTTTTGACTCTCAATCTCTGTTTCCTAAAGAGGTTAATCTACTTTTGATTTAAAATCTTCATCATATTTTGAATTTGACTTTGAAACTAAACTTTTTCATCTCCCTAGATTTTATCTATCGCATAGGAATCTTTTGCAAGTTATTGAATCTACCTCATAATTTTTTTAATCAAGTAGTTCGTTGTGTCAATAGAATGTGTTTACTTTTATTTTTAAAATTTCAGAAAGGTAGCATATAAAAAAATGGCCAATGAGACAAATAAAAAAAAGTGGCCAATGACGCCAAATCAAAAGATGTGCAATGACGCCAAATTGAGAAAGACACAAAGTGTATCAAAAGAAAAAGATGGTAAAATGTACCAAAAACCTGACAAGAGGCATAAAATGAGCCCAAAAAGAGTATGCTAACTTTCTTTGTTTTACTCAAAGCTTAAGAAAACCCTTGATATTTTGATACTTGATCTTGAAAATCATGATTCTTAATTCACCAATTTTTGCATTAATCTAATGTGATATGTGTTTTAATGAAAGGAGTTTTTTAAAAAAAAATCAATATTTCTTTTTCTAATTCATTCTTTTATTTAGATATTGGATTAAAAATATTTTGATCCTTTAAAAGAACTTGAGCTTGGATTAACAATTTCTGAATTTCATATCTTTACAGGATTATGCAGTGTCAATCCATTCCTTACTAATTTTTTTTAATAAAATTAAGAGGTACATTTTTCTTTTTTAAGACTTTTTTGTGCCCCTTCTCTTTTTGATAATGTCAAAGGGGGAGAACGTACTGTTTGTATCTGTATCTTTTATTTCTTTTAAAATCAAAAGAAAAAAAAAAATTTTTGCCTTTCCCTATTTGTATATTTTTATTCTAGTGAGGGGTAGATTAGGAGAAAATGTTTTCAATTTTGCAAATTCAATCAGTAATATTTTCCATCATAAAAAAGGAGGAGATTGTTGCAACTCAAGCTTATGAGTTTATGTTTTTGATGATAATAAATATTATGGCTTACTTTCTGTTATTGACTTATATTTGCAATATTTATTTATTTGTGTGTATATTAATATTTAAGGAATTCCATGCAACATTAAAGAAAGAATCAGAGCTCAAGATTGGGTTGAATAATGTTATGTTGTAAAAGGGTTTGTAATATTCATTGATGTAATTTTTGATTTCTTGAGTCAAGTCTTATAAGGGTGTATGCTTGCTTAGTGACCATGCACACACACATACTCAAGGGAGTGAGATCTAGTCAAATCTAGAAGATCAATTTTTGAACTAATCGTACTAGACAATTTTGGATCGTCTAGGATGATCCTTTATGATCTTGGAAAAGAGCAGCCAATGATAATTTAGGGCAAGATTTTAAGATTTAATTTTTGTTCTAATCATCCTGGAAGATATGGATCATCCAGGATGATCAATACAAATCATGCCTAAATTGATCATGTGATTAAGGGACTAATTATGGTTAATTTTCTCTTCTAAATCATCCCGGATGATCTAAATATCATCCTGGACGATATGTACATTTTTTTGTACTGATAGTCTTGGACTATCTTAATATCGCCTAGGACTATCAGGTAAATTTTGTACATTGTACTAGACGATACTGAGATCATCCAGGATGATTCTGGGCTCTGAAATTGAGTTCTTAGCATTTCCTGATGCACTCTTTTTAAGAACATCATACTGGACTATTCTGATATCGTCCTGGATGATGTTTGGCACCAAAATTGAGTTTTTAGGATGTTTGAAAGCTCTCTTTTTATGTATATCATATGGGATGATCCGACAATCATCCTGGATTATGAGGTCGGTTTTGCAAATCTATTTAAAGACCTCTTGCTTTCTTATGAAGAGTTTCTTTGGCAGCCATTGTAGCTTCATTCTTCTGGAGGAAACTTGAATAGAGAGCTTGAAAGGGAGAGAGAAAAGGGTGGAGTTTGACAGAGGGAGAAGATCCTTAGAGGGGGTTTCAAGGGAGTGTGGAGGGGTTCCACATGGTTGCTCTAGAAAGCTTGCACCTTAGTACCATCGGATTCAAGGCTTGTCTTAAGGGAAGTTTTGGGAAGAAGAAGATCTCTTTGGTGTCAAAGGGCCCGGCTACTTCGCCACACAAGGGAAGGTGGAAGTGTTTTTGTAAGGGCTTCTCTGCCTAGCTACGGGGGATAAAGGAGAGACACTAAGTTAGTGCAATACTCGGAGGATTCCTTCGAGAAGTGGACGTTGGTGATGGTTTGACCGAACCACTATAAATCTGGTGTGTTCTTTCCTTTATTATTTTTGCATTTAATTTCCGCATTCGCTACTCTTGCGGTGAATTATTTTTGTTTTAATTTTGTGCTTTACCTAAAGAAAATTTGTAAAAATACTAATTCACCCCCTCTTTCGGTTAGCCTTGGGACTAGTTCATAAGGGCTTAACATCCCTAATTAACTTTTACTTTTTCTTTCTCCTAAAGCAGGAAGAGAACCCAACTCCTCTTACTTCCTCCTGAAGTAGGCAAAGAACCTGATCAATCATTAAAGTAGACCTGTCTAGATCCATCAAAGAAAAATGAATGACGATCAAAGAAGATGACTCTGATCCTTGCTTGGAGTAACCTTTGTGAAACCTCTCACAAATTCCCCCTCACAAGATCCTCTCTCTCTCTCTCTCTCCCTTACTCTCCCTCTCCTCTTGGCTCTCTCAAGTCAAGACAACAACAAAAGATACAACCTTTGGTAAATAAGAGGTCTTATATAGAAGAGCTTTAGATTTTCTCTAATTGCAAAAAACCTACATTATCATCGAGGATGATCGACCGATCATCCAGTATGATCAGTATAATTTCAACTCAATCAGCCAAGATGATCTGGGAGAGCCTAAACAATTATATGTTTCCTTTGTTCAGATCATCTTGGATGATACGATATCATCCTATATGATTTGTTCAAGTAGTTGAATATCATTCAGACCATCGCCCTAGATGGATGTCTAAACGATGAAAAAATAACTTGATCGTCAAAGACAATCTGACGATTATTTGGGCTGATTAGTATAAAATGACAAATATCAACCAGAATATTGCCCTGGATGCATGTCTGGATGATGAAAAAAATAATTGATCATCCAGGATGATATAGGATAATCTCGGATAATTATTATAAAATAATACACATCGTCCAAAACATCGCCGTAGTAGTCCAGGTTGAAACTAAGGTTTGTTGAAGTGATCGTCCCGGATGATCCTGCGATCATCCAAAATGATATGATCGAGAAATTAAACCTTAATTGATTTCCTTAATTACCAGATTAATTTAGGCATAATTGCACTACATCATCCAGGATGATGTTCTGGATGATGTCTAAAAATAAAAGATGCCTAAATAAATCTGGCGACTGATTCTTTTTTATTCGAGCTTATCATCATGTATGATGCTAATATCGTCCAAGACGATTTTCTTAATTGAGCCTGCCTTAACAAGGATGCCCTAATTAGGGTTTTTAGTTTTAACTGATTATCTAGGATGATTTTTGTATCATCCTGGATGATGTGATTAAAATAAAAAACTTTAAAAAAGTAAGAAATTTTCCCCCTAGTGTGTGTATGCAAGGTTACTAAGCATCAGGACCCACATTGCTACAATGGACTCAAGAAATGTAAAATACACTTGACGTATATTACAAGCTGACTCAGTCCTAATCTATCTAATCTTGAGCTGGTTCGATTTGCAATTTAATCTTATGTATTTGAAATATTAGTAGGCAAGGTAGTCGTAGAAAAATAGAAGTATCAATAATGTTTGTTATCATTAAAATTATATTTCCTAAATCCAGATTCATAACAACACTATGAGTGAGGTGTCCTAATGTGACATTTCACTTTCTTCTAGTATTTTGATGTTGAATAGGGGACATATTTTGGATATAATCAATAATCATTTGTGCTTCATCAAATTGGGTATTTGAAATTATTAGGTAGGTGCTCCTCTGGGTCCTTTTATCATGTTTGCTTCCACCAGCCATTGAAGAGTTTTGAATGGAGAGACTAGGAGTTTAAAGGAAGGATGAGGAAGATATCATACAATACGAAGGAGGATCATACAATATGATAAAAAAAATCAATTTTTGAATCTACTGAAGAGTGTGTGTGACAAACAGAAAAATAACTTTTTAATTCATTTTTAATTAAAATAAAACAAAACCTTTTAGTACATGAATCAACAAAAACTAATTAAAATAATTCATACCATATAAAATATATAAAATTCTTATTTCAATGATAACATAGTTTGAATCATTTTGAGTTTAAGCATGAATGTATATAACCAATAATCTAGTCCTCAAGGTGCTAAATGTGTCATAGGCTAAAAGTTTAGCAAATATATCTACCAATTGATTTTCTGTAGCTACATGATGTAGCTTTATATCCCCTTTTGTTACATGGTCTCTAATGAAATGGTGCCTAATGTCTATATGTTTGGTTCTTAAATGTTGGATAGGATTCTCTAATATGAAAATGGCACTAGTGTTATCACACATGATTTGAATGGTTCCCACAAGCAGTCTAAGATCTAAGATTTATTGTTTAAGACATAAGACTTGTGGAACATAACTCCCTCTAGCTATATATTCATCTTTAGTGATACATAGGGCCATAAAGTTTTATTTTCTACTATAAAAGAAAATAAAATATTATCTTATGAATTGGCAGGTTTCAGAAGTGCTTTTCTTATCAACCATACATCTTGCAAAATCTGAATAAGAATATCCTATGATTTCAAAGGAAGTGTTATGCTTAAGATACCATATTCTTAAGTTTTGAGTTCCTAAGAGATATCTAAGGATTATCTTAATAACATTTAAGTGAGGTTCATTTGAATCAACATAAAATCTCTCACAGAGACTAACAATAAATATAATATCAAGTCTACTAGTAGTCAAGTAAAGAAGGGATCCAAATATTCCTCTTCATTTCTTTGGATCTATTGACTTTCCATTTGGGTCCTTATCAAACTATATAGTAGAGCTTGTGGGAGTGTTTATTACATTAGCATTATTTATTTCACATTTTTAAAGAATGACCTTGATGTATTTAGATTGGATAAGAAATATTCCATCATCCATCTGCTTGACACTAAATCCAAGAAAATAGTTTTGATCTCCTATCATACTCATCTCAATCTCCTCTCTAATAATTTTTGATAATTTATCATAAAGATTTTTATTTGTACATCCAAATAGTATATAATTAATATAGATTTACACTATGAGTATGTCTTCTCCTTCTTTCTTTAGGAAGTGGATGGTGTCTACACTACCCTTACAAAGGCTATATATAGAAGGATGTGCTCAGCCTTTTAAATCAGGCTTTCGGTGCTTTCTTCAACATATACAAGGACTTCTTTAGTTTAAATACATGATTTGAGAATTTTGACTTTTCAAACTTAGGGGTTACTCAACATATACATCCTCTTTGATTACTGCATTTAAGAAAGCACTTTTAGCATCCATTTAATTAAACTTAAATCCTTTAAAGAAAGTAATGGATATGAGCATCCTAATGGCTTTTAGTCTAGCTATAAGGGCAAAAGTTTCTTCTAACTCAATCCCTTCAATTTGATTGTACCCCTTAACCACTAACATAGCCTTTATTCCTCACTAAGATTCCAGAGTCATTCATTTTATTTTTGAACACCCACTTTGTTCCAATAATGCTCTGGTCCTTAGAACTTTTAAAAAATTCCCACACATCATTTCTAATAAATTGACTCAATTCCTATTTTATTGCTAGGATTTATAATTCATTAGAAAAGGCTTGATCTATATTGGTGAGTTCTATCATGGAGATAAACACAGAATGACTAACCTCATTCCTAAGTATATTCATAGTTCTAACACCTTCTTATTGGTCTCCTGAGATCAGTTTTTTAAGGATGACTAGAAGAATATCTTAAATCTATAGGCAGATGCTTCTAAGGTTCAACTCTATCTACTATAGTAATGTCTTCTACCCCTTGAATGACCTCTACTTAATTCTTCTTCTTTAGGTTGAGATTAAGAGGTCCAATCTGATTCATCAAACATATATGCCCTCATATTGATGATTCTATAGGCATTCCCTACAGATAAATAACATAAGAAGACTCTTTCTTTTAATTTTGGATCAAATATTCCTAAGGGTGATTTTCCATTTATTAAGATAAAACATTTACATTCAAAGACATGTAAGTGGGAAAGATTGACTAACCCACCATTAAGGAGTTCATAGGGTGTTTTTTATAGCTTGGATCTAACATTCACCCTATTCAAAACATAACAAACAATATTCTCTACTTCTGCCCAAAAGTATCTTGGGAGAGTGTATACAGCTAGCATTGCCCTAGCAACTTTTACTATGGTTCTATTTTTTCCCTCAGCTTTTCCATTTTGCTGAGGGGTCCTAGGGCAGAGAAGTTATGTACTATACCTATCTCTTAATAGAAGAATTCAAACATATCATTTTCAAATTCTCCATAATGATCAATATAAATGGTTAATATTTCACATCCTAATTTCTTTTGAATCCAAGTAGAGAAAGTTATAAATTTCTCAAATGACCCACTCTTATGTGTTATGAATCCAACCCAAGTAAATCTAGAGTAGTCATCTATTATTATAATCTATATTTATCCCCTCTTAGGCTAGCTATACTAATAGGGTTTAATAGGTCCAATTGAAGGATTTCTAGTGGCCTAGAGGTGTTAATGTCCTTAATTGTTTGAAATAAAGACTTAACTTATTTTCCTAGTTGGCAAACATCACATAGGTGGTTTTTAATGAAGTCTAGCTTAGGTGTGCCTCTAACTAGGTCTTTTTGGGTAATCTTCCTAGGATTATTCATGCTTGCATGACATAATCTCCTATGACATATCAATGAATCATCAATAATTATTTTCAAGCATATAGAATTTGAATTTTTAATGCAGCTAAAGTTTAACATGTAAATAAAATTCATTCATTTTCCCTCTAATATAAGTTTTTCATTTAAACTAATTAAGAATTTTTTATAAAGAAATTTAATATCAAAACCTTTTTCATATAGTTAACTAATGCTCAGTAAATTATGCTTTAAATGATCAACTGGTAAAACATTTTTAATAGTAAAGCTTTTAGTATTGTCGATTATACCTAAGCTCACAACATTCATAGTGGTGATATCTGTGAGTGTCACCTTGCCTCCTGACCTGGCCTATAGTGTGATGAACTACTTCATATCACCAGTTATGTGGCTTGAGCATCCATTGTCTAGGTGCCACATGCTCTCACTAGGCCTTTTGTGAGAGAAATCCTATATAGTCATTCAAAGGTTAGATTTTGGAACCCAAGTGAGTTTGGGTTCCACCTTATGCTTGAATGAATGAGATGAAAGCATTCTATGCTCTGATGAATGTAATTTTGGCCTCCACACTAGATATGTCATACGATGGATTATGCAAGTACATGTTATGTGACTTACCATGCCATAAGAGTAACGCCTAACACTAGGAATTGGATTTACTGACCTATGTGGGTCATGGTGCCTCTTCCTTGGCTTATGTGATGCATGCTATGTTGAGGACTTATGAAATTATTAAAAGGTAGGTGGTGGTTTCTTATTCTTACGTGCAGTTAAGTTAGCTTATACGAATTTGTTTGCACATTCAAGAATGGACATTTCAATTTTCAATGTAAGCTCCCTAGTATCTATTTCTAATGCACATGCTTCTAATCTTTTGTATGCTTACTCTAGTTTAATATGCACTGTTTTTAATGATACTTGTATATTAGTTAAGTTGATATGCTTCTAATTTAAGGCTTCATATATATCAAGCAAGGTCATATGATCATTACCTAAATTAGAATGCTTAACAAGCCCTTTTACAAAGTAGACAATTCAGTATTAAGACTAGCATCCATCTTTTTCATCTTCATATATGAATCATGAATATTTTCAAAAATAATGAGTAATTAATTATTATTAAATTATACTTCATCTTGATTTAATTGATCAAGATTATCGTTTGGCATAAGGCATAAGTTCGTTACAAATTGCTCTTCTTTAAATTTTGAAGATTCCAAGATGGAGTCAGGCTAGAAAGCTTTTTGTGTCTTTTGCTTACCCGTCTAGAACTTTGGTTTCTCTTCACCCTTCTCATAGATTCGATAAGTTTTTAGGTTGGGACAATCAATTTGGAGGTGGCATGATTTCCTACATACAAAGTAAATAGTGTTAGAGGAAACTTTAATATTTTTCTATCTTTTACCTTTGCTCAAATGCTGTTGATGATGCCTCTATCTCCTTTTTAAAAATATCTTAAACTACCATGTCATTAAGGTGATATCTTCATCCTCCTTTGTTGCAGAAATGTTACTGTCAGAATCATTAGCTTTTAGTGCTACAATTCTCTCCGTCTTCTTCTTACTTTCATCACTTAGCCTTTGACTCACATATTACTTATAGATAATGAGTGATCCAAGAAAATTGCCAATTAAGTAATCACAGAAGTTTTTAGATTCAATAATATAATTATATTTGCATCATAAAAAATAGGTAGACAATGTAGAATCTTATTAACTTTTTGTAATTTATGAGTTCTCTAAAAGTTCATGTAGGTTGTTAGAACTAATAAAATTGTCCCAAAGCTAACCATGAGGAGGCGGGGGTTAATTGGTAATTTAAAAAAATAGATTTTAGAAAATTATTTTATGAAATTTTTCACAATGATAGATTTTTCACAAAATATTTTTCAACTACGGTAATATAAAGTGTTGAAAATAGAAATGTAGTAAAAATTAAAAGGACAGATGAACACCAAATTTTATAATGTTTTGGTCCAACTAGACCAACATCAACTCCTTGGAGACTCCTTCTCTAGGTATTGCACTAAACACATGTGACTCTCCATTTACTCCCACAGCAAGGATAAGCATTTAGAAAACCTCTCTTCCACCAACTAGGAGCGGCAGAGAACCATCTTATTTTCCACCCTCTTAGTGAAGATAGAGTTTCGTTGTCCTTTTTTTCATCCTGGTGAAGGTAGAGTACCATTGTCCTTTTTCACCCTCCTGATAAAGAAGAGTATCGTCATCCTTTTTCATCCTCAAAGTAAAGTCAGAGTACCATCATCCTTTTTCACTCTCTTGGTTAAAGAAAAATACCCAATCTACTCTAGAGATCTTCTCTCAAGAGTCTACAAAGAAGTAGGGTAGGGTTTTGAAAAGAAACTAAGAGATCCTCACCTTTGAGCAAACTTGTGAATCTCTCACAATTTCTTCTTGCAAGATCTCTCACTCTCCAAACCCAAACACTCTCCCAAATCACTCTCTTTTTTACTCTTGAGAGAAATTCACAGCAATGAATTCAAAAATAAAACACACACACAAAAAACACAAATAAAACACACACACAACAAACACACATTATTAATTCAATCAAATAAACAAATAATTGCAAATAATAACCAATGATTCCCCCTTTTGACAATAGCAAAAAGGAAAGTACCTCTTAAAAAGGTAAATTTCAATTGACAAATCTAATATATGATGAAGGAAAGTATTTTAAACTATTTGTGAATACAACATTAACATTCTTATGTGAAAAAGAAAGTCTCATATTTTAAATCAAAGAATAATTCAGATAAGAAAAGACAACCAGGTTCAATTTTCATTTTAGACGTATCAAATAAAATAATTATTGCAAAAATGATGAAATAGAGATCAATTAGTTTCTAATTAATTAATGAAGATTATTATAGATTGAATAGATTTGAGTAAGAAATAGAGAGATAAAGGAAAGAGCTATATGATACTTTCAAAATGCAACATTGCACATATTTTCAAATTTTAGCATGCTTTGTCCATCTTTTTAGTTTGGGCTAATTTTGTGTCTCTTTTCATTTTTGGCGAACATTATGCATCTTTTCAACTTATGACACATTTTGTGCATCTTTTCAAGCTTGGCATACTTTGTGCATCTTTGTACATATTTTGTCCTTCCAATATCAATGAATCTTAAAATAAAATTAAATAATTAAAAAAAATAAACACATTGAAAAAGAAATAATAAAAAATAAATATTATTTTTTATAAGAATATGAAGATGATCTTCTATTCTACATCTAATCATAATTTATTTTAAAAATATGAGAAATTAAGTTTTTCAAGGAATTTAATTTGTAGAGCAAAAAATTTTAAAACTTCATTCCATAGATTAACTACATTTGATTAGTTTATAGAAACTTAAAACAATTCAAGGAGATTATCCTAAAAATAAGGCCAATATCATTTCATTAAAAAAAAAAAAAAAACAAACTCAAGATGCCAATACAACTACAACTTAAACAATAACATAAACATTCAAATGTCATCATAGAAAAACTAAAAAGTTAAAACATACAACAATTGCAATAGAAAATGAAAACTAATATGATAGAGGATCTTGATCTGGAGATGGTTGAGGAGGGGTGAACATCATAATGTAACTATTGATGGTAGCTACTTGAGTGCTGTCGGAGTCGAATTATCCTCTGATCCAACCCATATCTTCATTATATATGGTATTCTGCTAGTTTAAGTGAGTCTCAATTTGATCAAAATAATATTCAAGTCAATTAAATTACTGGATCATTTCTTTATAGAAAAGATGATCAGGTCCAAGTACAGGTGCATGTGTAGGAGTAGGAGTACATTGTCCTTCATCATCAAAATCTTCTCCCTCATCCCCTTGGTCTTAGTTAAGAAGAGAACGGAAGGAAGCAATTGTAAAATATGTTGGAAGCTGAGTAGGTGGATCAAGATGAATCAAGTTATACTTCTTCTCAAGAATATAAGCGATTATATATCCTAAAGCCATATTCTTGTTTCTTTTATTGTTAGGAAGTATAATGTCGGTAAGTTTATAGATGTAGTCTAGAATCAATTGGGCTTCATCTTTTGGAGTGTTTGTCATAATAAGATATGTGACTATAGAAAGCTTAGTTAGGTTAATATGATCACCAGCTTTAGGAATGATGAAAGTCCTTAATACATGCTAGATAATGGTAACATTTTAATTCAAGGTGTACACATGAGATAGATGATTGACTGACGTGACACCTCTAAGGGTTTGATTAATCGTAGACCAGTCAAAATCATACTTAGAAGTTATTATGTGTGCCCTTACCCATTCATTCTAAGATGTAGGTAGTTGCTCAAATCTTCCTTGGTGATCACTACTCTCTATTTAAAAACATAAGATGAAATTTTGGTATGATTTTCATTCATTATCAGATTGGCCATGAAATAGTGAAATGTGTCATGATGTAAAGTATATATTAAAGTGAGAATAAATGAGAATTGGGTAGAGTTGAAAAGGGGCATCACGAAAAGGTTAATGACTCTTTGGATGAGGAGATGAGGAGTCATTTTCATCTCAAAGAAGCAAAGGTAATCTTCTTCATTCTCTTTGGACAGGAAGTTCTCATCTCATTGACTAGAACGAGAAGAAGAGCATTTGGAGATTCGAGCCCACTTACTAGTGCTTTCCATTTGGAAAGTTTTAAAACATAAGATGATTTGAGATTGAAAGTGATTGGTGAAGAAAACTCAATGAATGCCTTCCAATTTAAATAAAATGACATGAACATACATTAAGAAACATGGTTTGTATGTACAACCTTGCATTCATACGGGATGAAAACCTTTCATACATGCGATTGTAAACTTCCAAAAATGAAACAACTTTTTGAAAACTACCATTCCTAAGGAGCCATTTCATATAAATTTTTGACCAAAATGATTATATAAATGAACATGTGTTCATTCGAGAATATCAGATAATAATGATCATACTCTAGCCATTAGGTTCATCCATATATAGAATGACAACATCATCTTACAGATGAAAGGTGTTCGTACGGGATGAGCTTTAAAATAACTACTCTTTGAATAACCTTCCTATTTGTATAGATGAAAAATGAAGTGTTCATATAGTATGATGATGTGTTTGTACAGTTCAATCTATTTATAAAATATATTTTTTGTCTTACAAACTTAGAAAAATTATCATGCAAAATTTAGTGATATCGTATAATAAGAAAGTGATTCATACAATATGAGTCAAATAGGAATTTTTAGATTTACGCAAGATAATCATGGCTCTTTCTAAAGATTAAGTCAAACAAGTTCCATGAACATAAAAAAATAAAAACAAAACAGTACAAAAGAGAAATCAAACCTAAAATAAAGAAAACAAAAATCAACAAAACAAAGAAAAATAAAAAAACAAATAATAACAAAGTATAAACACTAACAGTAAGTTACATCACAAATGAATTTTGCTGAATTTCAATTCTTAAGCATGAATATCAATTATACCCAATCTGATTCCTAAACATTTCAAAAGCAAGTGATTTTGTGAAAATGTCTGCAATTTGATTTTCAATAGTTACACGATGTAGCTCAATTTCTCCTTTAGACACATGATTTCTAATGATGTAATGCCTTATATTTATATGCTTGGCTTTAGAATATTGAATATGATTCTTTAAAATATATATGACACTTGTATTATCACAAAAAAATAGAATAGTGCAAATAGAAAATCCTAAGTCAATATGTTATTATTTTAACCAAAGAACTTGTGCCACACAAGTACCTATGACAATGTATTCAACTTTAGCAGTAAAAAGGGATACTAAATTCTATTTTCTACTAGACCAAGAAACTAAATAGTTTCCAATGAATTGAAAAGTTCCAGAAGTATTTTTTTGATTAACCATACATCTTACAAAATTTGAATCAATGATTTAGAAAGAAGAGCTATGCATTTGATACCACAATTCTATGTTTTGAGTTCTGAAAAGATATATTAGAATTCTTTAAACAACAGTCAAATGTGATTACTTTGGATCAGCTTGAAGTCTAGCATACAAATAAACACTAAATATGATATCAGGTTTGTTAGCAGTTAAGTAAAGTAATGATATAATTATTCCTCTAAATTTCTCTTGATGAACAAATTTTCACTTAGAGTCCTTATCTAACTCCACTGAGGAACTCATTGGTATGTTCATTTATTTAGTTTTATGCATTTCATATTTCTTGATCATGCTCTTAATATACTTTGACTGTCTACGAAATGTTCCATTATGTTTCCGCTTTATGCTAAAACCAAGAAAGCAACTCAAATCTCCCATCAAACTTATTTTAAATTCACTACTCATTATTTTTGAAAAATCATCATAAAGATTTTTATTGGTGGACAACATCTATTTGAATAAAAAATATGTCATCTCCTACCTTTTTAAGAAGAGAGTGGTGTCCACACTTCCTTTAGCAAATGATCTTCCTAATAGGAAAGTGCTTAGCCTCTCATACTAAGCCCTAGGTGCCTATTTTAGTTCATAAAATGCCTTTTTTAATTTGTACACATGATTAGGGAATTTTAAATTTTCAAAACCTGGAGATTGCTCAACATAAACATCATCTTATATCACCCCATTAAGAAAGACACTCTTAATATCCATTTGAAACAATTTAAATACTTTAAAATAGGCAAAGGCAAGTAGTTTATCGCTTTATGTCTGACTACTAGGGAAAAAGTTTCTTCAAAATCAATTCCTTCTACTTGATTATACCCTTTGGCCACAAATCTTGCCTTATTTCTAACCACTACACCTGAATCATTCATATTTTTTTTGAACACCCACTTAATTCTAACAACAGTTTAATTTTTAGGCCTTTCAATCAATTCCCAAATATAATTTCTAACAAATTAATTCGATTCTTCTTGCATGGCTCAAATATAAAATTCATTAAAAAGTGCTTGATTTATATTAGTGGGCTTAATCATT
The DNA here is from genome assembly GCF_001605985.2 of Dendrobium catenatum. Classification (NCBI taxonomy): domain Eukaryota; kingdom Viridiplantae; phylum Streptophyta; class Magnoliopsida; order Asparagales; family Orchidaceae; genus Dendrobium; species Dendrobium catenatum. The sequence goes on from NW_021319435.1 coordinate 101,063, forward strand.
GAAATAAAGGAAAAGTGGTTCACTTCTTTGTTATGTCCATGCCTAGTTCTAACATCTTCACTTGGTTCACCTAAAATCAATTCTTTAGGATGAATTTTAGAATATTTCCATTATCTAAGAAAAATATTTTATGCTGTAATAATTTCTTCAAGATTTGTTTTTTTCAATTCCTTTGGAGATCTCTTCAATATGCTCTTCCTCCAATCTTAATTGTTTAAATAAACTAGATTAATCAAAAACTACATGTGTGGCCTCCTCAACTAATAAATTCCTTCTGCTAAAAACTCTATAGGATTTTCCAACACTATAATATCCTAGAAAAATTCCTTCATCAAATTTAGGATCAAATTTTTCTAAAGGAGTTTTATCATTATTATGAAATAATACCTTACATCCAAAGACTTATAAATATAAAAGGTTAGGTGTTCTCCTCTTTGTAAGTTCATAGGGTGTCTTATTCAACTTGGATCTAATGTTCACCATATTCAGAATATAAGAAACCGCAGTAACCCTTTAACCCATAAATATTTTAGAAGTGAATATTCAACCAATATGTCTCTAACGACTTCTATCAAAGTTTTGTTCTTTCTTTTAACAACCTCTATCTAGTGAGGGATCATAGGAGCTAAAAAGTTGTGATAAATTTCTTACTCTTTATAAAATTTATTAAATATCTCCTTTTCAAATTCTCCTCCATGATCACTTTGAATTGATAAAATTTCACAACCTAGCTTCCTTTGAATCCAAGTAGAAAAATTTCTGAACTCTTCAAATGATTCACTCTTATGTGATAATAATTTAATCTAAGTGAATCTTGAATAATCATCAACAATTACATACCCAAAATCTTCCCTCCTAAACTTACAGTGCTAACCGGTCCAAAAAGATCCATGGATAGGACTTCTAGTGGTTTACTATTTCTAAGTTCCTTAATTGAATGAAAGGATGATTTCACTTATTTTTCTAATTGACATGTATCACACAGATCATCTTTAGTGAAGTCTAATTTTTGCATTCCTCTAACCAATTCTTTTTAGGTAATCTTCCTTAGATTTTTCATGCTCGCATGATAATTTCTTCTATGCCATAATCAAGATTCATCTGTAATAGTTTGGAGACAAAAAAATATTAGAAGATTTAACATAATTTAAATCAAGCATGTATACATTATTTACTTTATTTTCATGCAACACATCAATTCTATTTTGGCTTATAATGTAGCTTGTAGTTAAAAATTTAATGCTAAAACGCGTATCACAAAGCTGACCAATACTTAACAAGTTATATTTTAAGCTTTCAACCAATAATACATTCTCAATAAAGAAATTATTCTCGTTGCCAATCATATATGTACCTACCACTCTCTTATGGTATTATCTCCCAGTGTCACTTTGCCTCCATTCCTGGCTTCCAGCGATATGAATTGAGTTATATCTCCAATCATATGCTCTAAACATCCACTGTTCAGGTACAAAATGGTTTCACGAGGGCTGCTATGAGAGCATTTCTACTAAATTATCAAATATTAGGCTTGGGAATCTAAATAAATTTGGGTTCACCTCTTGGCAATGAAAAACCAAATGCATGCTTGATATGTTATGATCTAACCATCTTAGGTCTCCACACCAAATGTGTTTTACTATGAATTGTTCAACTATTAGAAATATGTCCTATCATTCCACATGAAATCATTTAACACTAGGAAAAGGATTTACTAATCTATATGAGTTATAATGTCTTTTCCTATGTTTTGAAATTCTACATTTCTGATCAGGATTATAAAATTATTCAAGTGTAGGGGGTGTTTTCCTCAAAAGCTTTCAATTTTTCTTTAAGATATGAGCTTGTGCCTTTTAAAATTACATTGTCAACTTTCAACTCATGTTCTCTTTGATTCTCTATAGCTATAAACACCTTATATTCATTCATAAGATCAGTATAAGATGTTTTTAATAAATCATATTTCTTATTCAAATCATCAAATTCATCCAACAATGTCATATGGTTGCTATCTATGGATGTGTGATCGTTACTAAGTATTTCATGCTCTTTTTGTCAATTTAAATATTATATGTTTAGTTTGGCATGCAATTGTTTGAGTTTGCTATATGGAGTATATACTTTCTGAGAAACATCAAATAATTCATCATAGGATAAATCACATACCTCCAATTGGTCCAAATGGCCAAGTTTTTCTGTAATTAAGAATAAGTTTGTGACTTTATCTTATTCTTCTATTTATAAAGAATATGAAGTTGAGTTATCCCATAAAGCTCTCTATAATCTTTTCTTTCCCTACCTAATATTAGTTTTATCCTTAACTTTCTCCTTGCCAGGATTAGCTTTGCGATTCATGTAGTCAATATTAATATATACAGGCTTCGTGCATTCAGAATAAATGACATCATTAGAAATTTTTACATTCTTGTAGAACTTTCCCTTATTCCACTACTAACATCTCCATTGCTTTCTTCTTTAGAAACTATTGAATTGCCTCATCATGAGTGCAATATCTTCTTCATCCTCAGGTAATGATTGAATACTTTATGTCATCCACTTTCAACTTGATATTCTTCTCCTTTTTCTTGTCACCTGCATCAATCTTTTTTTTTTTTTGAATAATGCAAAATTGCATAGAATAAAGGAAAGAACATAGATACAAGCTAATGAGAGTAACCCAAACTATGACCTGCATCAATCTATTGTTGAGTCACACCTTTCTTGTATGTAATCATTGATCCAAGCAGGTTGTCAATAAAATAAACATTTAGGTCTTTTGACCCAGTTTTGACAGTTATCTTTGCATCATATGTCATAGGTAAACAACATAGGATTTTATTAACTTTTTTTGAATTTGTTAGTTCCCTACTTAAAGCATGTAATAGGTAACTATCTATGTAAAACAAGTATACATGTTAGTGATTGATTCATTCAACTTCATGCAAAAAAGTCAATAGTGGTGTAATAAAATATTCAATTTAGATTTTTTTACTTTATTAGTTCCTTCATACATTATACAAAGTCTATACAAAATTTCTTTTATAGTTTTATAGGTTAAAACACACTTGTAGTCCTCAAATTTCAGGGCACAGAAAAACCTATTTAAATATTTTACATTTAATTGAGCTAAGTCTTTTTCCTCTAGTGTCCAATGAATAAATGGTGTTTCAATCCTAATGCCATCAACAAGTCTAGTGGGTCTAGTGCAACCTTCCAACACTAAAATCCGCATGCGATAGTTAAGTGATTGCAGAAAAGTAGGCATGTGAGTTTTTTAAAAGTTCAAATTAATGTTAAAAAATAGGGGTGATTTAGTGATTAAATATCCTTTAGGAGTGTTTCAATTTCCACAAATTTCCATGAACATTTTTAAAAAAGTAGTCTAAACTTTAATTTTTGAAACTTTTTCTATTACCACTTGAAAGTTTGTAGGATGTTAAACCTAATAGAACTGTCCCAAGGTTAATCAAGAGGGAGTGGAGGGGGGGGGGTGAATTGGTAATTTAAAAAATCTCTTAGATTTAGAAAATAGTTTTACAAAAGTTTACATAATGATAGATTTTTCACAAAATATTTTTCAACCACAGTAATATAAAGTGTAGAAAAAAAATATAATAAAAAGTAAAATAATAGAAAACACCAATTTTTTTAGTGGTTCGATCCAATTAGACATACATCCACTCCATAGAGACTCCTTCTCTAGGTATTGCACTAAACACAAGTGACTCTCCTTTTGTACCCATATCAAGGCAGAGAAGACCTTACAAACCTCTCTTCCAACTCGGTATGGTAGAGAACCTTCGTCCTCTTTCACCCTCCTTGTGAAGGCAGAGTACCATCATCTTTTTTTCATGCTCTTGGTAAAGGCAGAGTACCGTCATCCTTTTTCACCCTCCTAGTGAAGGTAGAGTACCATCATCCTCTTTCACCCTCCTAGGATGGAAGAGTACAGTTGCCCTTTTCTACTCTCTTGGTGAAGATAGAGTACCCGATCTACTCTGGAGATCTTCTTTCAAGAGTCTTCAAAGAAGCAGGGCAAAGTTTTGAAAAGCAACTAAGAGATCCTCACCTTTAGGAGACCATGTGAAACCCTCATAATTTACTATTACAAGATCTCTCACTCTCCACTCCCAAACACTCTCCCAAATCACTCTCTTTTTTACTCTAAAGAGAAATTTGTAACAAATAGATATGAGTGCCAGTTTTTAGGACTCTTATATATTAAACACAAGAAAAACCATCTAGAGAACTAAAAATTACAAGTCAACCGACCTAAGATTATACAGTACGATCGAGGATCATTTGTATGAATAGTTTAAAAATTTATATACAAACCTATATGAACTTGATATCATACTCTATTAGTCATTTGTATGAAATGACATCGTACTATATGAATAGTTCAAAGCTGAACATATTCTTTTGGTACGATCATATACAAACCTCATATTGTACTCTAGCAGTCGTCAGTATGAATTGACACATATAGTACGAGTAGTTAAAAGAAATCATGCTTTATTTGGTACAAATTTGGATGAAGCCATTTCATATTATATCAGTAATCTGTACGAACTTACATCATACAGTACAAACAATATAAAAAATAAATAAGTTTATTTGGGAAGAATTAGTACGCACCAATTTCATACTCTTTGAATTGTCTGTACAATCCAAATTCATACAATATGAACAATTCAAAAATGTTGAGTTCATTTGGGATGAACTGGCACATACACATTTCATTCTCTATGAATCATCCGCATTAAAAACCACTGTACAGTTTGAACAGTTTAAAAATTTAAGACATGATTTGATTAACTTTGTTTTAGGGAAAAGAAATTTTAAAAAAAGTCTAATACAATTGGAAATCATATAGAATGATTAGTTTTTAATTTCTAAAGTTTTGAATCACTCCCCAATGTGTGTGTCCATGGTTACCCAATTACAATCACACATTCTCATACTTAAGAAAAATAGAAAACTTTTAAACTTCATAATATGAAACCATAATCTACTCTATCTTGAAGTCTTCAGCAGTTTGTAGTATGATGTTCCTGAAATGTTTGTACACACAACTAACAAATAGAAAATATAGTCATTATATGTTAGGAGAAATATAAATCAAAATAATAATATTTTATTATCATAAAAAATCATATTATATAAAACTCAATCTTGAAGTCTAAGTTGCAACATTCTCTACCTAATACATATAGGGAAGTCACTATTTATGTAAACCTAGTATACATTTAAGAAATTGATTCACTAGGTTTCATGCAAAATAGATCGTAGTCATGAAGCAGGATATTTAACCTAGACTTTTTTACTTCACTAATTCCTTAATGAATTTTTCATAGTTTATCCCAAATATCATTTCCAATGGTACAAGTGAATACACCCATATAATATTCAGATTTTAATACACAAAACAAAAAGTTTAAACATCTAGCATATAGTTGGGCTAAATCCCTATCCTCATTACTTTATTCTTTAAATGATAGTTAAGTTTTGATATCATTCACAAGATAAAAGGTGTAAAATATCTTTCTAGGACTAACATCCATATGAGATAATCTATAGACTGTAAGAAAGTTGACATACAAATTTTTTCAAATTCAAGAGGTATATTATTAAATAAATGTTGACGAGTTATTGAATAGTCCTCCACAGTGTTATGATTATCAAAATAAGCCATTTATTACATTTTCAAATGTTTTCTAAAACTTTAGTTTGTGTTTTGGTTTCATTCTAGTGTTTGTGTTGTTATGTTTTTTGGTTTCATTCTTGTTTTTGTGTTATTATGTTTTTATATATTATTTAAACATAAGAAAATATAATTAAAATGTTTTCCCATTGATTTTGAAAGAGGCCAATTTGTGAGGGGGAGAACTAAGCATGGAATTAAATATCAACTTAAAAATTTACAAGCAAAAGTAACAAAATTTGTCATATTCAAAATGAGGGAGATTATTAAAATCAAAGAGGCCGACCTCATGTTTTGATGATAAAAAACCTGATTAGTTTGATTTGTTATTATTCTTTGTTTTATATACATTATATGTTTCCTTCGTGTGCTACTAAAATTGTAAGTAAAATATATACAGTTGGATTAAAATAGTAAACTTAGAAAGTGCAGATGAGTCAATTAAAATTTTATAAGAAAAGAGCATGTTCTTTTAAACCTTGAGCTATTTATGAAATTAGGTGTATATTTGCAAGACAACCAAGCACACACTCATAAAGGGTGATGAAAATTGAATACATGAATTATATGTTAAATCATACTATATGATGTGAATCATGTTGCATGATATTTTAATCTAGAAATTAATTCAATTATTTAATAAAATAAAATAAATTTAATTTAATTATAACTAATTATAGTTTATGACCTTTAATTATACAGGACGATCACACATTCTGATAAACCATACTATCAAACCTTGGTTACCAAAATGAGGCAAATATAGATTTTAAAATTTGAACTAATCATACCATATGAAGGACATCTTATAGTATAATTAATAATGAATGTCACTTAATTTTTTCTATAGATAAATGAATCATACCAAGATCAAATTTTCACTGAAGATCATATTCTGTGATCCAAATCATGTAGTCTAATTAAATGGAGAGCTCACTACCCAAACCTTGGTTCATCCTAGATGATGTCTGATTTTATATAGTTGACTGTACTAGAAGACTAAATATCATAAAGGATGATCTATGATGGGATTTTATCTAAAAGATTTGAATGAACCAAGTATCATATTATGTTATCAAAAGCATTAAATTTAATAGTAGTATTTTTATTTAAATAACCCACATTAATTCTTTCACATAAGAATTGAGTGATTATATTATGTATAAATAGTACCTTTCTTGTATGAAGGAGCTTTAGAGAGGGATAAATGCCTCCTTATGGGAGAGTTCAAACAACTTGAGAGAGTGAGGAGGTGAAATTGAGGGAGTGTTTCCTTATGGGAGCCAAGGGGTGTGAGGGAGTCAAATAATTGTTCCTTTTGGCCCCACCTTTGCTCCTCTAGGTTATAATTATGGAGCTCTTAGAGAGGAGCTCCAGGAAGAAGCCTTTGGTAAAAACACTTTACTAGCCCAAGAGGCTAGGAGAGTGGCATCTCTACCATTATATGTAATAGAAGGAGAGAATGACATCCTTACCATTATTAGGAGTAGGAAGGAGGAACACCTCCATCATTGCGAGGAGTATGAGGTAGTGGCATCTCATTCATTGCGAGGAGCAAAAGGGAGTGGAATCTCCACAATGCTGTGTAGGAGGCAAATGTTTTCAATAAAAAAGAATTTTTACGAGTCATTCTCCACCTGGTAAGGGATAAGTGCTTCTCGGTCTTGTTGAGTGCTTATGGAGTGCTTTCTAGTGGGATCCCCAAAGAGGATAACCTTTTGATGAGTGGAAGTAGTTAAATTTACACTAAACCGCTACAAAAACTTGGTTGGTATTTTTTTTTACTTTTCCACATTTACTTTCATGCATTTTCATTTATATTACATTACATTCTAAATTTTGTTTGTTAAATATTTTGTTAGATCTTGCATAAAGTATAAAAAATATTAAAAAAATGTCTAAAGTTAAAAAAAAACTTACTTTTTATCTATTCTTTTAATATTTATTTTCTTAGGTTCCCATAATAATCTATTTATATGAAAGTGTTTTTTAAAATACTAACACCCTCAATCATTGTTTATCATAGAACTTTCAATGTACTTATTTGAAAATAAATTAGTATTAAATATAAATTTTTACCAAGTGTTTGGATTGCATATCACATCATCATTTAATCTTTATTGACTAGTAAACCCATGATGATTTAAGTTCTACAAAAAAAGCACATTTTTGTATATTTATCTTATTAACAAGACCAATGAAGCCATATCATATTAGCATATTGGGTGTTTTAAACACATAACTAATTATAGAATAAAATTTTCAATAATTATATATAGGGAAAGAAAAAAATATACTTAGTGAAAATACTACTAGTGAAGTGATCAAAATCAATGATTTTAGAAAAAATTTTCATTTCGTAATTGAAAAGGTCCTATTAGATAATGGTTTTAGGAATGAGTTTCATAGGATAAGTTAATTATGTGAAAGATATTGAAGTTAATTTTTTATCTAACACTTTTTAAGAAACATTGAATGAACAAATTATCTTAGAAGGGATTACAAAATAATATTTACATTTTGGATGAATAGTATAATTGAGTTTAGAATGATATATTTGTTGAAAATTATTTTAGTGGATTCATCATTATCTTATGCTTGTATGTATACCCTTAGAATGATCAGTAATATATTAAGTTTTAGTAAATAAGAAGACACATTTCTGTATATGTAACTTATCAACAAGATCAATGAAGCCATGTCAAACTAGGTATTTTTTTTTTTGGTTAAAACCCGCTCATGGGGCCTACGTGTTAATAATCAAAAAGCGGTTACAAGGTCCTTAAAAGGATCCTCCAGCTCACTACTCCTCGAAAGAGCTACACGTAAAAAAGTAAAATCAAAACCTATGAGTCGGTGGTTCCTTTTTCTACCATTACAAAAATAATGTCAAATTATACTAGGTCTGTGAGTCAACAGAACCCAAAAAAGGAAGCTCATGATGATGACATTCCGCTCAGTCTTCCTGCAAAAAAGGCAGTAACAACAACCAAAATTTGCTAAAAAACAAAATAAAATTACCTTGCAAGCAGAGCAGCTTTTACCACGAAAAGTGTATAAATTCTTGCAGGTAGCTATCACCAAAAAAGTATACTGATCATAGAAGCTAACATCCATAAAAAACCAAAAACGAAGATGAGTCCAATGATACCAACTCTCCCAGAGATTAGCAGCATCATAGCAGACAACCACAGCCCTCCAAATAAAATTCCCAGCAAAACTCATCTTGTCACTACCACCATTCCAATTCTTAAAACCCGAGAGAACAAACCTATCAAAAATGTTAAGAATACATTTCCCATCAAGTAAAACACCACGGCAGATGATATCACTATAGAAAATCTCCAAACCACACGTAATAGTCCTCTAGCAGACATAAGGAAAAAATAAAGCAGAAAAAACACCCCTGTCCAGTAAATCAGCATAGAATACAGCATTCTCCCAAACAAAAGCCACCACAAAATGAAGAACAACAGCCGCTGCATCCTTAGGATAATACCTAGCCTTTTTAAAGACCACATTGAAAAACCAAATCAACAACCATAACCAGTAATCTTTAACAGTAGTAATATACTTCCCAAACATTCTCAGAAACCAACAGTCTCCAGAACTACCCCAAACCGAACCCAAAAGCTTCCCACCAACCATCAAATAATAAACAACAGCAGCACACAAACTAACATCATTAAAAACCATCCATAAATATAACATACTCCACAAAAAAACCATGTAACGCCAGTTAATGTTTTGATTAAGAGCAATAACAGTAAGACTAACTCGAAGACAGAGTTCATCTCACAGACAACCAGAAATAATCCCAAACCAGCAGCCACCAGCAGTTAACCCAAAAACAAAAGCTAACCGCCAAAGAAACAGCCACAACATAAACAGCGCCAGTAAAATTAGTATCAAAAATACTCAGAACAAAGGAATTACCCATACCTAACATGGGGCAGAGCAGATTTATCCATCATCAACAAACCTTTAAAAGCAGTATCTAAATTCAAAGTGTCTACTTCCTCGTAATCATTAAGATCAGCTCAATTTTTAGCAAACCAATCAGCACATCCGTTTCCTTCCCTAAATATATGAGTGATTTCAAACTTCATATTGTTAAGTAGCAGTTTAATTTTTCTAATAATATAAAAACATTGAGCATTTCCAGAAAAGCCATCTCTAATAATTTAAACCAGCCACAGAGAATCAACTTCAATCCATACCCAGTTACGCCCATTTTTAATGCACATTTCCAGGCCAAATAACAAAGCATATAATTCAGCCACCAGCACATCCAATTGCTGCAAAGGAGCAGCAAAAGCAGCTAAAATTTCCCCCATTGCAATCCCTAATGAGACCACCCACACCAGCCTTCGTCAAACCCACCATACCATCAGTATTCAACTTCACAAATGGAGTTTTAGGCTTCCTCCACACAATAAAGGGATCCTCCATAGCACTATTAACCTAGTCCACATTAATACCACAAATTCTAGCTAAGTTTTTACATCTAGAGAAGGTTTTAAAAGTAATAATCTTATAATTATACAACTGTAACACCTTTCTTTTAATATTATTAATAACTAAAGAAGCCTCCATCTTAATATTCTCATGATTAGCCTCGTTACGGGCTTTCCAAAGATACCATAAAATGAGGATCGACAACAAGTTAAAACAATGACCTTTAGTGGAGTGTAACCAGCCATCTAACATATCTGGTAAAGTGTTAGTATTAGACAAAGAATTCTTGCCAGCAATGTTATTGAAGTAGCTCCACACTTGATCAGCCACCAAACCATTCACAAAAACATGATCATTATCCTCACTATTAGCACAGCATAAACATTTGGATGCCAAAATAAAACCTTTTTTTTTGCAACAAATTGACAACAGAAAGGAAACCTTTTAAACATCTCCAAACAAAAGTAGAATAAGTAATAGGAAATGAACTATGCCAAATAGCTGCAAATCTAGGACATTTATCATAAGAAATACGTACTTTGTCCCAAATCTTACGAAGGTGAAACTTACCATTAGCCGTGGCAAAGAATAAGATTATATCATTGAAATTAACTTGTAAATGAATGTTTTTGATAATATCAACTAAAAAGTTAGGCACACAACTATTCAACTTATCCACATTCCAAACATTATCCAACATGAAGGAAGAAACTTTAATAGGATCCATAGTATGAGTGAAAAGGTAAGAATCAATAGAAAAATCACCTAGCCATTTATCTTGCCAGAAACAAATATCACCCCTTCCCAACCCCCACTGAATGAAATTCTCAGCTTCCCACTTAATATTACATAATCTTTTCCACGTTAAGGAGTCAGAATTTCTAAAAAAACACAACGACGGGTGCATGTTATTTCAGTACTTCACATTCATATAGCGAGCCCATAAACTAATGTTAGCAATAAAAGAAAACCATAATTTGTGAGAAAAAAGCAAAGCTGTTTCAAACAAACTCTTACAACCCAACCCCCCTTCATCCAAAACACCACAATTTTTTTTCCAAGGCGACCAGTGAATAGCCTTAGAATTCATATTAGAACCCCCAAAAAATTTATTAATCATTCTTTCTAATCTAGTACAAATGGAGGAAGAAGGCATTAAATTATGGAACAGATATATAGGAACAAAATTAAGAACAGACTTAATAAGAACCAAATGACCACCAAAAGACAGAAAGTTAGACGACCAATTCGCAAGTTTTTTTTTGAATAATAGTGAAAATATCTTCGAAGAGAAAGATCTTCTTTTTACCTTTATAGATAGGAGTTCCCAAATATTTAATCGGAAGATTTTTAGCTTGAAAACCACAAACCGTTTGAATCTCCTGAATTCTATTCTGATTTATAGATTTAGCACCAATAAAAATACTCTTCTCTCTACTGAAAAACTAACCACTGTAAGCAATAAATTTATCCAGAAACTTCATTAAAATTTTAACATTTCTAATAGAGCCATTCAAAAATAAAATGAAATCATCAGCAAAACTCAAATGACTAATAGGAAAGCCTTTTTTAGTATGAAAATTCAGGATAATATTTTTAGCAAACAGATCCTCCAAACCTCTAGATAAATACTCCATAGCAATAATAAATAGAGAAGGAGAAATAGTATCACCTTGACAAAGGCCATTGGAAGATTTAAAATACCCATGATTTCTACCATTAATAATCACAGAAAAAAAAAAAACAGTTTTCCACACTATTTTTAATTAACAAAAGAAACTTTTGATTGAAACCAAATAGAGAAAGCACTTTATAAAGAAAGTTCCAATCGAAATTATCATAGGCTTTAGTGATATCTAATTTCCAAATAATATTCCCACCATTAACTTTCATATTAATATCATGAGTATGCTCCTGAGCAAGTAAAACATTGTCGCTAATACAATGACCTTTAACAAAACCAGTTTGATTCAAGGAGATAATTCTAGGTAAAATCTTAGACAATCTATTAGCTAGAATTTTAGAATTCAGTTTATTAAAAAAGGTACACAAACTTATAGGTCCAAAATCAGTCCAAGCATTAGCTCCATCCTTTTTAGGGATGAGAGCAATATCAGAAGAAGAAAAAAATTTCGGGTAGGGATTACCACCAAAGAAGTCCAAAACCACATTAATAACATCCTCCTTCACAATCTCCCAAGAATTTTGGAAGAATTTGGTAGTAAACCCGTTAGGGCCCGCAGTAGCGTCAGCATTCATATCCTTAATAACATCACAAATTTCAATATTAGAAGGAAAATGGCAAAGCATATTATTATCATCTTCACTAATAAGGTTAGGAATAACAGAATTATCCGAAATAGGCATAGCATTAGCATGATTATGAAACATATTAACAAAGAAATCAACACCCGACTCACAGATATCTTCTTCTTTTTCCAAAATAATGCCATCACTATTTATAATTTTATGAATTTTACTTCTAGTTTTAGTCTTATTAGCAATAGCATGATAAAATTTAGTATTTCTATCCCCTTCCATAATAAATTTAGCATTAGCTTTTTGCTTCCAAAAAGCTTCTTCTTGAGATTGAAGACGACATAGATCATTTTTAGCAATATTTAAGTTTAAAGTATTCTCCTCAGAAGGATTATCAATAAAAATCCCTTCCAACTCATCAACTCTCGAACCAGCTTCAATAATATTAGAGAAAACATTTTTAAAAACAAATTTATTCCAATACCTCAAGCATTGTTTAAGTCTAGTAAGTTTCGACCACAATCTCAACATACCACTAATATTATTATCAGGAAAAACAGGGGCATTCCAATTATTTTCAACAACCTTATTGAAACTATCATGCATCGGCCACATATTCAAAAATCTAAAAGCAGCAGAACCACTCTGATTTAAAACATTAATATTCAGAAGGAGAGGAGCATGATCAGACATGGTTTTACTCAAGTGTTCAACATTAGTAGAAGAAAAGTGAGACAACCACTCATTATTAAACAGAAATCTATCCAGCCTTTGATATAGGTTAGTCCTACTCCAAGTAAAAGAATTACCAGAAAAACCAATGTCATTAAGATTACACTCGTTAATCATATCATTAAAATCTTCCATAGCTTTAATATTAGGCCGACAACCCCCCCTTCTTTCACTAGCATTAGAAATGATGTTAAAATCACCACCCACACACCACGGCCTAGTAATATTAGCAGAAAAATTACAAAGTTGCTCCCACAGATTAAGCCTACTCATTCTAGTAGAGGCAGCATAAATAAAGGAAGCAAAACAATATTTATTACTAACATTAATATGACAATGGACAACTTGGTGATAATCCACAATAATATCAAGAGAGATAGAATTATGCCGCATAATCCATAATTTATTAGAGCAGTTAGTAAAAAAATTAGGAAAACCTAAAAAACTAACAGTTTCCACAATCTTATCAGCACTAATCATAGGTTCACTTAAGATAAGCAGTTTAATATTATGAATTCTACAAAGATTTTTAACTCTAATTTTCGAATCATTGCCACCGATACCCCTAACATTCCACATAATAGTTTTAATCATTACCATTTTTTGCAGAAGTTTGAGCTCTGGTGGATCTAGGAGTAGCCAGATGAGCATTTTTACCTTACTTACTCTTTTTCTTACCACCCTTATGAATCCATTCGTCGTCCCCATTGATTTGACATTTCAATTTAGGAGAATAGACATTCAAAGATGAATTAGCATTTGTAGTAGGAATAAATTCTCCTTCTTCAAAAGAATCAGCATACACCCCTCCACTATTTATCTCCTCATCCATGTTTCCCTGTTTAGAAACTAAATCATTCTCAATTTTTTACAGAATTAGAATTAATAGGCAAATCATTTAATAAATCATCAACCAAAATAACAAGTTTAGGACCCTTAGATGTGGAAGAACTATTCTCCGGCTCTCTAAGAGCCTCCATCGATTAAATCCCCTTGTTCAAATTCATCAAATCCATATTCTCTGTATTACCACTTTCCTCTCTAACATTATCACATTTTTCTTCAACTAAATGATTATTATGTTCCGTCTGAGGCGGTTCCACCGGAATAACCTGATTCTCTTCTTTAATATCCACGATAGGCACTTCGACAAGATTATTCACGGTAGATCCAGGCCTCACACTATCATAATTCGCAGTTTTTTCAATTATGGGTGAATTTTAAAGCAAACCACATTCGTATGTCCGTGAATTTTATAATGAGTACAGAAATCCAGTATTTTCTCAAATTTGGCTTTTTGCAAGTAACCATAAGCCTTGGATCCAACCCCAACTTCTTTGGGATGTTTTTTCGAAATGTCCACTTCAACTAGAACTCTAGCAACCGAAGGTCGGGTTCTCGACGCAGTTGCCTGATCCGTCTGTAACGGTCTCCCAAAAATGGTACCCAATGCATGTAAAACCTTCGGGTTAAAGAAATGCAAACGTAAATTCGGGAAAGAAATCCAAATAGGAACAATAGGAGATTCTTCCTTAATATCAAAGAAAGGCATCCATTTTAGCACACGCATTTGACAGTTATGAATGAAATCTAATCGTCTAGAAAGAACTCTACTATAGTTTAAGTCATTAGACAATTGAATAGCCACATTCCTAGCATCCAATAATCCAACAGAATAAAAACCCGACAATTTCAGCGAAGCAAAAAAATTACGAATCGCATCCAGATTCGGTCTACGCACTCCAAATTTCCCTACCAAAGTAAATTGAAAAGGGGAAGCCAGTTTAAGAACTTCCTCATCTGACAAAAGAACCGACAGATGACCATTAAAATTCGAATGTTGCACATTTGGAAAAATATCACCTGAGGAAGCAGCACTGGAAAGAACATCTTTAAAGGATCTAGATCTCGAAGGCGACGTAGATCCCTCAGCATCTAGTTGAAAAAAACCTTTTTTCTTCGAAACATCCAGCTCTGAAGCATTCCACACAGGTTACCCGGAGGGACCTCCGCCATGAGAGAAAAGTCCACCGGGGGCAAGAAAACACAACGATCTACACACCTAAAGCAGAGATTAAATGCCGGAAAGAAGCAGAAAGAGCAAAAAAATTGCGAACAAATGCGGTCGGGACGGGATGCCCTAAATCGCCAGAACGACGCACGGGGTAGGAGAGAGAAGATTTTGGATGTTTGTAGTTTGTTGAAAAACTAGGATATTTGGTGTTTTAAGCACATAACTAATTATAGAGTGAAATTTACAATAATTGTACCCAGGGAAAGAGGTAAAGTTATACGTAGTGATAATAGTACTGAAAAGTGACTATGTATAATGGTTTTGGGAAAAATGTTTTAAGGATAAGTTAACTATGTTAAAGATATTGACGTTAATTTTTTATCTAACACTTTTTTATAGACATTAAATGAAAAAAATTATCTTAGATGGGCCTACAAAATAATAATGAAATTTTGGTTTAATATAGTATAAGCAAGTTTAGTATGATCTATTTGTCAAAAATTGTATTAGATGATTCATCATTATGTCATGGTAGTATGTATACCATTAGAATAATTAGTAAAAGAAATATTGTTAAGGGAGTAACTAGATGTGAGTCCTCCAATGATCATTTATGTGACTCCTCTTATTTATCAAAGTTGGCTAGAACATTATTTCAAAGCTCTAGGATAGATTTTAAATGTATACCCCAAGAGGTGCTTCACATGGATATGCTAAGATAGATTAGCATTATAAGCATGTGACTGAAGTTAAAGAATTACTATATCGAATGAATAAAGGATATTTATTTGGATAAAATTGTAGCATATAAAAGGAATTACTTTGATGATTACAGGGTTCATAATTTAGATTTAATAAAAAATAATATATTTATTCCTTATAATGAATAACAAAAATGGAGGGGAGTCTTAGAAAAAGAAGAATTTTATAAATAATCTATAGATAACACATAAATATTTTTATACCTAGAGCCCTATAATATGTTGGATTAAAAAAAAGGAAAAAAAAAAAGAAAATTGTTGTCGTAGTTTGATTTATGTTGAATAAAAAGAACCCTCAGTGATTTACTAATTTCCCACAATTTGAATCCCTAAAACCTTAAGTCTAAGTGAAATTTTTTCCATATTCCAAACATCCTTACATATCCTACTTCCTTTATATGGAAATTTCAAACAACTAATATTTAAGGTTTTCCAAGACTTTTACATCATCATGTCACATTTATGAATCCCCTCACATTTATGGAAATTGCAAACAACTCATAATTCACTCAAATATGGTATAATAGTAAAAAAGGAGGCGAAGCACTAAGGACTTCACTACTTAGAGGACATAATGCTTTAAAAGCCACTTGTGCTTAATGAATTAATATCCATAGAAAACTTTGAGTTTAATTATATGATTGAGTCATTTCTAAGAACTTGTGTACATGTGTCAATTATTTGCCTCTACTTTTATTTGCCAAACCAACCACCCTTCAAAATTATCCCACATTCAGATTGTTGGAGTACAACCACATTCGAAAGGAATCGATCCACTTGTAAAGTTAGCATTTTTATCGAGGTTCTAGTTAATAATAGATCTTTATATTATAAACATACTTTTTATTGAAATGTTTTGCCAAATAATTTTATGCTATAATTTTTTTTTTCACCTTACATTAAAGAAAAGGATTTTAAAAATTTAGGATTTCATTTTTAATCACATTTTAAACTTTTTTCGAATGAACATATTGTATATTTAATTTAAAAATCAAAATTTTCACCCATATTATATTAGAAGTGTATCAACATTGGATAAAACATTCCAACAAAATCTACTAATATGAATCAAGTGGAAAATTTATTACGAGACATATGAGAAGTTTCCTTACATAATCGTGGGACTATTAAGTTAAATATATGTTTCTTTTTATTGTATGAAATTTCAGTAAAGGTTTGTATTTTAGTTGATTTTGTGTAGGAACGTCTCACGAAGGGATTAAAAATTTGCATAGTTAAGAATAAGCACTTTAGCACCAGAACTATCAGCATCGTAGAGTCCTGAATACCTCATCACCAATATAGGATATTATAGTGTCATAACATTGGGATAATTTCATTCAATTTTGAGCCCCAATAAAATGATGGTCAATGTCACAGTGCTACTTAGTGTTGAAGTGTCAGAAGTTAACATGACAATGTTATGGCCTAAAAAAAAATCCATTTAATTTAGTCCACTTGAGGAAGAAAGGCCAATTCCATAGTTCCCTAAGTGAAAATTACCATGCTAAGGTCTCAGAAAAAATTACTAATAATTCAATTTTGGAGTGCTAACCTCAGAGGTGTTGTAGTGCAGATAACATAAGCAAGAGCTATAACACTCATCCTTTTTAGCATTGGGGTGGAGCAATTAAAGAAAAGGAGCATCACATTGACTCCAGTCAAGTGTCATTCTAAATAAGTTAAACATTATGATAGGTTATCCAAAAACTGCAGTGGAGCACATTTAGTAGTATCGAGGTGATAGCTCATGATATAATATCATGACACCACCTTGTAAGTGTCATGATGCTTGAGTCTATTTATTTTAAGTAAAGATAGTTTTATTTTATTTATTTTGTAAGGGAGGAACTTGAGGATATTGTGTGACATATAGAGGACTGACTGGTCATCCTTGTAGAGTAAAACTACACTTAGGAGAGGCAAGGACTGTGGAGAGTGAAGGTGTAAGGGAAGAATAACTTCAGGAAGATTCCATCTGTTAGATCTAGTTGGGATTCTTCATTTTAGTGTTATTTTCTCATCTTTTTTATTTGTACACTTTTTCTGAGCAAGTAATTGAAAGTGTATTGTTCAATTTTATTTGTATTGCTAACTAAACTCTAGTTTTTGACTAATAATGTGAAAATTTATTTATATCATAACATAGAATCATGAATATGTATGTGAGTTATTATTTTCACTATCTCCCATGCTTAATTTAATTTATTCAATGACAAAGTATAAATTTAAAATCTAGTGTGGTGCATTACTTTGATATAGGAATGTTGTAATAAATTAGAGGATTGAAATGGAATATTTTCATATATAGACATAAGACGATTAGGATTCTAGGATCTATGAATATATAATAATCGTAAAGAGGCCATGGATCTCTCTTTATATATTTATATGTTCTACATAGATCTAAAGGTGTATATGCATTGATTCATAACTACAATAGATAAGTCTACTTTGAAAAACATAGGTTCATTCAACATCATTAATCAAAAACATATTTATTATTTATTATCTCAACTATTTTTTGCATTCCTTTATAGTTTTAATAATTATCCCTTAATGCTATTGTATAAGATAAATTTAGTAGTCTATATAGGCAATAGTAGAGTAAATTATGGTTCACCTATTTTCACATGGGTGCGACACTCTTCTCATAATACTTTAGTACTTGATCAACACAAGCATTTATGTAAGTATGGAGAATTTAGCATATGAATGTGTAGTGGTAATTAATTTCATTATCATATAATTATATCACTAGTAAAGCAAGAAAACTCTTCCATATACATAAACAAACAAACCACATCAAGTTTTTCACATCATTATTGAGGATCTAGTGTGCGTTATTACTATTATTCTATATTGTTCAAAAAATACAAAATTTAATCCTACTTTATTTGCATCTTATTTTTTTTATCATTTTTTCTTTTATGAATATGTGCATTTGTGATTGTTTGCTTTTTGTAATTTTTATTCTTGTTTATTTTTATTTCATTTCCATTTATCTTTGTTAATAGTGTATGCATAGTAGATCTAGTGAGGGACTCTTATTGTTTGATTTATAAATAGAATGGATCCTTACAAAAATAATGAAAATAAAAAAGACTTTAGTTGTAGGAATGTCCAAACCAAATATAGATCAAGACCATCCTAAACACTTAGGGAGTATGCCAATCCTATATTAGATGGAATTCATCAGAGTATCTACTGTCCTACTATCCAAGTAAATTATTTTGATCTAAAACCTACTATTATCCAAGTGGTACAAAATTCTTAGTTTGGGAAAACTTCTATCGAGAATCCAAAACTACACTTATATGTTTCTTAAAAGATTTGCGTAACATTCTAGTATAATAGAGTTAATGATGATACTATTAGACTTCTTCTACTTTTATTTATGTAAGGTACAAAGTTGTATTATTATTGAATTCCATGCCCCAAGCTCTACAATCACTTGAAATGAGTTGAAACATAAGTTTCTAGCAAAATATTTTTCACCATCTAAAATTACGAAGCATGGGAATGTTATTACTTCATTTTTTTAGTTTGATGGAGAATCAATTTATGAGTGCTAGAGAAGATTCAAGGAGATGATTTTTAAGTGTCTTTATCATGTTCTATTTTATTTGTTGGTGATTCAGACTTTTTATAATAGGCTTATAGGATCTCATAGGTTAATAAATAATAAGGAAGCCTGAGGATCATTGATGTTAAAGCCTTTTAATGAGACTTATGCCTTTGTAGAGGAGATTGAAATAAGTAATTTTTAGTGATCTTCTGATAGGATAAATCATGAGAGAGAAGCTAGTGTTTAGGAGGTAGATGCTTTATCTAAGAAGTTAGATAAATTTTGGAGTATATGCTTTAAAATACTAGTAATCTAGGTTGGAAGAACCACCTTAATTTTATTTGGAATAATAAGAATATTAGAAATTAGTGGTTTGTTAATCAACTAAATAAAGTTCTACCATGAAATAACCTTGAACAACCTTTAGTGAATCCCATAGGTTCTTATCCCCAAGGTTTTAATCATAATAATCAATTCAAAGTTAGGAACATTTCTTTGAAGGATTTAGTATTTCAAATGGGAAACCAATTATGCAGCCAAGCTGCTCCCCATGGAAATATAGAAAATCAAATAAGGCACCTTTCTGATTTAGTTACTAATAAATCCATTGATGAGCATACTAATCTTAAAAATAAGAATTTGTAAGAGAATTGTAGTACTATTTTGTTAAGAGTGGGAAAGATTTAGGAGATCCTTGTAACAAAAAAGATCAAACTTAGGAGGCAATTTTAGCAGAAAATCCTATAGTGCCTTACTCACCAAAAGAATAACTTTAACCATTAAAGAAGCTGAACAAACCTATTAGGAAGGTTGTAGGGACATCAGTATAACCTTTTCATCATAGACTAATTAAAACAAAATGATAAATATTTCTCTAGATTTAATAGAAATATTTAAAAAATTAACTATTAGCATACTTACTTGAGTTGGGTGAATCATACTTTATTATTAATCAAATCAAGGTACATAGTACTTATAAGTATAGGTATTTATGAGGACCACGTAGGTGTGATGTGCTTCAAAAAGAAATAACACAAATACTCTAAAGAAGACCAAAAATGTATAAATGGGGTGTCATTCATTTTTGAAGAGAGAGCAATTATATCTTACAATTCAATGAATTTTTTGAAAGTTCGTTAGGGATGTTAAGCCCTATGAACTTAGTCCCAAGATAACCAAGAGGAGGGGTTAATTGGTATTTTAAAATTTCTTTTCACAAAGAATAAGAATTGCATAAAACAAAATCACACCACAAAAATAAATGCGGAATTAAAAGTGCGGAAGCAAAAAAA